>NW_008752282.1:65964-113851 GCF_000715545.1 Opisthorchis viverrini | reverse complement strand
GGATTGAACTTAGGAGAAGGAGGTAAGTAGCAGCTGGCGAAGTAAGCATTCAAGTGGTCGGCTATATTGACAGGATGAGTGATGAAGCTACCATTGGTGGAGCTCAGACATGTGACTTGGTGACAGTTGGGGTACATCGTCCACGAAATAGGCGGCCGAGTAATTTACAGCTAGAGGGGCCCCTGAGAGCGGTGCTGTCTTGTCGGCATTCGAGGGATACCCGTAAAGATTCTCGGTCAGTTTAAAGCTTGTTGATAAGGAGTATTAATCAGAAATCGCGAGATTTCCGATATTCTGTGCCGGCTCGGCGTATTTTATTTTCCAAGGCTTTCAATAGCTTATCATATCGAGAGGAACCAGGGTAAAAACTCTTGGTGGGAGAGGCAAGGTAGAGAGAGGTCAATAGGTTCTGGTAGAAGATATCACAAATCCGTTGTATGTCTGACGAGAGAAAGAAGTCGTTCCAGTCCCGGGAGGCCAGCAGGGAAGAAAAAGCCAGCAAGATGTCCGGCGTCAGGAGGTGAAAGAAAGATGGACTCGTGGGAACAGTTTAACTAAACCTGGCTGCGTTACATGATCGCTACCTGGAAAGCATGGACCAACTGCAGTCGTAGCCAATCTACACAACTGGTGACGGACTGCCGCCTGGCAGCTACAGAATAGGCTGGACCTATTCTTCAACAGCACCGGGCTCCTTTGGAGACCCTCATGTCTCCTTTCTGAGACCAGTGCTGTTTCTGATCTACGTCAACGACCTCCCAGATGTTCTTGCAAGTCCATGTCTAATTTTGCGGACGACTTGAAATCCTGGAGTTCCAATGCCATCACCCTCCAAATGGATGTAGACGCTGCTAAGCAGTGGTCATCGGACCGGCACCTTCCTCTGAATGACGAAAGGTGCGTCCATATGTCGTTTGGAGGAGACTCATCGGATGCCTGTGTTATGCATGGTAAGAGAGGCCACAAAACATCATGAGGATAGATTCCAAAAAGATTTGGGAATCTGGGTCTCCTCAAACGTGTCCTCCTCATTGCACCAAAAGGCCCAAAAGGCATTCGCCATTTTACGGATAGTCCGATGTACCTTCTCCCGTATTACTCGCATGGACTTCCAGATACTCTATAGGGCCGACGTCAGACCGCTCCTGGTATACGGCAACCAAGTTGTCTACTCAGGACGCACGAAACACCTCACCCTCATTGAGCGTGTCCAGCGGGCCGCCACGAGAATGGTTGCCGGCCTCAAGTCCGTGGACTACGAAACGCGTCTCGCGATGCGCGATCTCTGTCCCCTGGAGTGCCGTCGCCTCCGATGTTACCTAATTCTCACTTGTGCCCTGTTTGAACAAAGCTTGGCAAACAGATTTTTTACCGTTGAATCAGCAAACACCTGGCGGGGACATAGTAAGAAAATTTTCAAGCTCATAACACACATATTCATTGTATTAACTTTTTTCTCAGTTCCGGTAGCAGGTGCGTGGAGTGACCTTCCTCCGACGGTTGTTCACGCTCCTTCCAGAACCCAGTTTAAAGCACTATTAGACACGTTTTGATGCAAATCCTTGCGCTGGCTAGCATACTGTCTCGTGCTGAGCACATAAGGTGTAGCGCTACACCCTCTTTTCACTTGTACCTTTCAGGTAAACGACAGCCACTGACCGAAAAGAACAAAAGCTACACGGGAAACTTGGGCAATAGCCTCGATCCTGTGTATCAATCTGTGAATCCGTGAATCCGTGAATATCTCAACACACTTGATGGTATGCCGTCGCCACCTGGCACGGCGGACTTATTGAGGGCTTGAAGAGGGGCTGATGCATTAGCTAAGGGGATGAGCACGTTGCTAAGAGACGGGCGGTTACTCTGTTGGATTGATGTGAAATGTGCGGTAGAGATTGTAGAAGTGAACATGGCAGAAGAGGGTGAGTAACAGCTGACAAAGTAAGGGTTCAAGTGGTCGACTGTAATGAGAGGATGAATGAAAATACCACCATCGATCGGGCGCAGATAAGTGATTTGGTGACGGTTTAGAATACGGAGCCCACGAAATAAACGGCCAAGTAATTTACAGCGCCTGAGGGCGATGCTCCCATTTCGGCATTCAAGGGGTGCCCGTGAGAACTCTCGGTCAGTTGAGGGCTTGTTGATGTGGAGTATTAATGAGAAATCCTGAGGTTTACTATATTCTCTGCCGGCTCGGTGTATTTAAATAGCTCTTAATAGCCGAGAAAATTGGGGGTAAAGCTCTTACTCGGAGAAGCAAGGTAGAGGGTGGTCAGTAGGTTCTGGTCGAAGACACCACAAATGCGTTGTGTGTCTGAAGAGAGAAACAAGTTACAGTCCCGGAGGGGAGCAGGGATGAAAAAGCCAGTAAAATGTCTGGAGTCTGGAAATGAGAGAAAGAGAGACTCGGGGAATGGTTCTGCTAAACCTGACTGCGTTGCACCAAACAACGCATTGATTGCTACCGGGAAGTATACACCAACTGCAGTCGTAGCCAGGTGACCCGCATTTGAAAATATTGGGTTTAAGGTGTGTTGGCCACGAGTGGGGCTGTGTACAATCCGGGACCGACCCTCTACACTAAGTTGGGCAAGCAGAAAGTTGTAACGAGTGGGGCCTAAATTTGGAGACCGGGATATACCCGGTAGGTCCAAGTCACCCAGCACAAATTTAGACGAATTAGGAAGGGCATGTACAAAGGAGATAATATGTGACAATTCATTTATTGAAGCGGAAGAGGGGGTGGTAGACAGATACAGCCTACAAGTACCGGTCGCTTGATCTGTTCTATTGGGATTCAGATAGCCCCTGGAAACCCATCTAGACCGGAACCATCAACGGGGGTTGCGCGAAGTTACAATTTGGGTTAGGTGGCACAGTTTCCACCTCTTGAGTTCTTCCTGTCAGAGCGGTGAACAACATAACTACGGGTTGAGATTGCCGTGTCTGGAGGTTCGACTGAGAGTCGTGTTTCGGTCGCATACATCAGACTTGATTGCGAAACAGCAATAATCGCACTTAAAATATGGACATTTGGCAGCAGTGATCTGGTGGTAAACAGCATCATTGATAAGTCCATTCGTGAGCGCACCGTACTAATTAGGAATTGAGTAACTTCGTTTACGGTTGAGTTCCGTACTAGGGGGGAATGGGTAGGGCATGTAAAAGTACATGGATTAAAGTTGACTAAGCATGTGCTCGGAATAGGTCGAGGTGTATTCACAACTGGGGGTAAGGAGGTGAGAAGTAGCTGCAATAGGTTTGAATCCATGGCAGAAGGTAGAGCATAAAGTTCGTTATGGGGTAGGGTAAATCTCTTGAAGGCTGAAATGCAGTCGAAGGCTTCTAAGGGAGGGGTTTTGGGGCATGAAGTCATTCGCATCATCAGGAGGAGGTGCTGAATGGGATGGGGGAATAGGTCGCGCACGGAAATGGTTTACAGTTGGGACGGAAGTGGGTGAGTAGGATGGCGGAGGCACATGAGGGCCTGAGCTGGCAACCGGTATATGTGAATATGAGGTTTCACCAAGCAGGCGTTACGCGGGGTTTGGTGTATTTGTCACGTAATTATAGTGAGGCTGAGGCAAGGTCCAGTTATCTTGATAAGAACGAGAGATAGATTCTCGAGAGTGTAACTGAGGGTATCTTACGTCTCGCGACCTCGACAAAAAATGTTGAGCCCGAAGGCGTATGTTGGGGAAGCCGGAGCACGGAGAGACAACAGGTCAGCGGACCTGTGACAAGAACGAGTGCTATCAACAACTGGTATAGTCATTGCTCTGGTTGGGAGACGTACCGCATCAGTCGATCCAACACCAGGAGAAAGTCTCGCTGGGCTGATAGGGGCGATTGCCTTTTCCCGGATGGTGAAACAGTCCACTTGTAGGGGCAATGGAGGTCTCAGAGTTTTGTAAGGCTACGAAGCAAGACGCTGCTGAATGGTTTGGCGAAGGTTCAGCGCTGTGAGTGATCACGGAGCACTCAGAGCTTAGGGGTACCTGGGAGCATCAACGCAAGTACTGGCGGTTGATAGGGCAACAGCATGAGGTAACATTCTGGTAAGCTTTCTTTGAATTCGGATGCGGGCAGCTATGATTTTTATAGTTTAGAATTTTTCGGTGGAGTAGAGAAGAGCCTGGGGTGTTAGCAGACGCGCGGCATCCTTTTTATACCGGAATTGCATTGATATTGGGACGACAGAAAAGCTGGATCCGCCACACCAATCTGGTTCTAGTCCGATCTCGGAATCTTGATGGTTTCTGTCCAGGAATAGTCACGCTAGCATCATTTCAGACATTGTGCCTAACCCCTGATAGCACGTACTCACGGAACGATCCAAAGGCGGGGAGAGAGGATGAATTACCTTCATAAAATGTGACCAAATGAAATTAAAGCCTAAAGTACCTCACCCTCAATTAACTCTGCCAAAATCCACGGGCAAAACCAAAACACCCCCAGTCTTTCGAGATTCCCGCATGCCCATTGAAAAAGAGGTCGCGACACCGTTGAATATAAATTTTACGGAAAAATTTTCCGACTTATCCAGATGTTACTATTCTGGCTGGTAGTTTGAATACCCAAATAGGAGGAATCTGAAAGAATCTGCACGTCTTGTGTCGCTATGCCCAAGATCGATGACATCAAATACTCCACACAATTGCGCGCCGATCGCCCATATGCTATCGCATTGATCTTTAACTTGTGTGCATCGTGGCAGTCAACCCACGGTCAACTGCGACCGTTCCGAGAGACCGATCACATGGTAATTAACTGAAGATACCGCTCGTTTGATGAAAATCCCCCTGTGATCAAAGTGACAATTATTTCCTCGAAAGATGCTTATAGCTTGAAGGACGATATCATCAATGAGACAATAATATTGAGGAGCTTAAAACAAGCAGGTTGGAATGAAGCTCAGTTCGAACTTCGCAAAGATGTAAGTTGGGAACTAGGCTGAGTTTGTTACAAAAATGTTTTTATACTTCCAGATGGAGTGTGGTGATTCATATCACTGTTTGAGGAAACAAAAGTGACCCCGTCGGGCTGATAAAAGGATTCAGTAGGTTGACGTTTAAACTGATTGTTGATTTGCATTCTGAAACATGGTTAGGGGCGTGGTAGCTAAAGAAACCCCGGGAAAATGCGGCAAGGAATAAGGGTGCTCGGATTCATTTCCAACTTATCCGTAGACCTGAGTCACCGATCGAACAACGCAAACTGTGTTCGGCTAAAATTGCATCTAATAGACTAATTAACGTTGTCTTGTGATGCGATTCATGCTTATCATCCAAAAACTGTAGAGTGCTGTGGCCAGGCGGACTAGGTTTATTAACAAAGTTGATCTCTGTAAATTGTCGGATAAGAGCGGTGCTGAAGAATCCAGCTGTATAATTGCTAAACATCGTTCTGCTCTTTCTGAATTTAGACACAGCCCGGGTCAAACTGACATTAGTCTATCAGGGGAGGTAGCATCTCAGTGCATTCAGTGTTATTACCGTCTGTAAAGCCTAGCCACTGCGTGCTGAAGACAAAAGAAGGTTACTTGTCCTAGACAGCCAGAATCCGCGGCGCACCACCCTTGTTCTCAGATCACTAATTGTGAATGATTACCTGTGGGAAAGGGAAAATGTGCATATATCAGGTCTGAATAGCTGTTTTTATTGGTGTCTTTGGAGAGGACAGGCGAGTAGAACGAGAACACTCAAGGTATTATGCATATATTTTTGTGCAAGTGTCACGACCCAAATCCGCCACCTCTTCTGGTCATCGGGCTGCAGGGCCGTCAGAATTCCGCGGACTAAACTGAACGACGCCTGGTTCCTTCAGGTTCAACGATACCAAGAATCCGCACTGCGAGAAATCATGTAACGGGGTAATCGGGGTGAAATTCTAATGTCATCTTTTATGTGAAATTACCATGGCATTTCATTCACATTCACCTAACCGTTCAAGGTCACTCATGGCCAGCAGTGGTTTTCAGCTTTAGTTCATGCCAGTTGGCTACGTCTCTGAACTAGTCGGATCTCATGCTCATTGCTCCCATGAAGTTGGGAAAAAGACCTAGAATTATGAGTTCATTGAATATTCCCCACTGTTTATGGCATTGTCCTCCTTTTGCGCAGTCCGCACCCCTACAAACCCCCGGTCATGCTTCATTTTGACCGTGAACATATGGTCATGCCTGAGGGTATGCCACCCACAAGTTTGGAATAAACATTATTATTATTAATATTATGCCCACAGATGTAAATGAGAGATGCCAATTTGCCCTGAGGAACGATTAGTCTGGATATGGTTCCCAAAAACCGCATTCTCCGATCTTCCAAACGGTGGCCGTAGAAACCGGCAAAATGTTCAATACGCACCCTTAACGCTAAGAACCGGTGCTGCTCATGGGGTACCTCCAGCTCGCAGCCGCAGTAGAAGTTACACACCCTCGGTCCCGGCCAGCTTGCAGTCAAATAGAGCAAATTATTCGTTGTTGGAACATGGAGAAATCCGTCGAAATATCCAAAAATCGGTTGCCTCGCGGATCAGACAACTGGGTCAGAGATTTAAGATACGATATTTCACATACATCTCTCTTTTTCGGCCCGGGCGCTTGGGAAGTATCACCCGAACCTGCGGCTCGTCTTTCAATGGCCCCAGCACAGGCTTTCTCCAACCCACAAATGGTGTGCTGCGGTCAACCCACCGCTTGGTCTCATAAAAATTGTTTAAATTATCGCCCAGAGAACCAGCCATGTTAATCCGTTATTTAGCTGTAAGGAGCCGATCCGCAGTGCAACCTTCATTGTACGTACTCTGCAAGAACTACCAAAAGGCCTCCATTGGTGAAACCTTAATCTCCTTTTCTATTTTTATCCACCAATGCTTCCGTCATGCACTTGAAGCCACTTGGAATGAGCTAAGGTGGTTAACATTTCACTGTTTGATTATCAGCTATCATTCTACCGGTGTATAAGGTGTGGAGTTTGCGCTCTGACCGAAGACCTGAAAACGCTCCACTGGACTAGACCTCAACAAACCAGCAGGCACACGCAGTACGGTTTTCTGGTTCCATTATGTTCAGTGTGGGTATGAATGGTGAGCGGTGTTTGTCGGGTCAGTACAAACCCGATAAACCGTTGTTTGAAATAAGGAAGCGGAAGGTTTTACTAAGATCTATCGCGACCACCACGGCCAGCAAAGAAAATTTTGAATCGGGTGACATGAACGGAAAGTTCGGTAAATAAGGTCAAGTTGTGTGGTAGGTTTGGAGATCACGGTACGGGGATAGTGGCAGATGGACTGGTTTCCTGGATTTTACGCCGAAAAGGGCCCGTTGTCATAAACAATTAACTCTCAGTAAAAGCGTTTCTTGGATAGTCATCAAGGCAGCCAAACTGACCGCTCACAAAAATGTGGTAAGTCGTTCAGCTGTAGCATCCTTCCGGTGCCTAACTGCCATGCTACCCGAAGTAAGCACGAGGGCTGGGATACTGCCAGGTTGCCCAAGCCTAGACAGGGGAAGTCGAGAGGCAGAGGTCGGGTTCGAACCACGGACCTTCCGGTCAGTAAATTCGCGCTCTATCCACTTGGGCCATCCCGCCCAAGGTGTGATAAGGGTGCACACCGATCCTGAAATCAACATATATGTAAATTTACGTTGGTGGCTCGATGGGTACACATTCGCAGCGACTAAGAACCGCAGAAGAATGACCGAGGGAGACAAAAGGTGCGTATATTGAAGCTGGAACGGAGACTAAGCCAGTGTAAAAAAAGTTAGTTCGAGTCGTTGTAAAGTTGGTCTACTGTTCCTCTCTGGGGTTTTCGGGGGAGAGAGATGCGTATGCATAAAGTGGGTCTTACGATAAACGCGTGTTCTGAACTGCAGGTTTAGCTTTCATGACGTTATACTGTTCCGCCCAGAGCTTCCGAACTTTCCCCAGGGTTCAACAGACGGATGGACGTATCAGATTACTAATCTTACATGTACGGTTAGCACTCGGAAGATAGAAAGATATTGATGAGTGGAAGCCAGGATTAGGTTGTCAGGCGGAAGTACGCACATATAACGCGTGGCATGCATGCTATCGAAGCACCAGTGGACAGTGATTCCCCTAAGGTTCAAAACGATTTCGGTGGATAGTGGACAGAGAAAATCATGAACGGAAGCCCAGTAAGCAAGGTTATACAGCACATAAGTTAGCCAAGCTGGGGTACACTGTATATATACAACCGCCCTACCACTCGCAGCCAGAGCCTGCTAAGGCCTAGAAAAGGTATTCCGTGTGCGATTGGCTAAAAGAACAGACCGCTTGCCGGTCCAGACTCAGGGCGAGCTCTAATTGGCCGGAAGTGTGGATCCAACAGCCACTCAGGATCCGATATCAGCCAAGTGCTTGTTGTCCATGCCGCATCCGGTAGGCATCAAAATCACCTGGACGCTGTCGTCGCGATTTTTTATGTCTGAGACGCTGTACATATGTTTTCGATCTTATTTCGGGTGTTAATACACGTCACACACCTTTGGGGGTTACTTTGGCGAGATTGCCAGCTTGGATGCTTCATTCAGCCAGTCATTTTCTTGACCTGGGCTTGTGCTTGATTCGACTTCCCTATCACACAGTTGGAGGAGAGTGCCTTAACTGCATATCATCATATGGTTTACAAGAGGCACGAATGGAATGGGTATTGTTCTCTTATGGGAACATGGAGTCCCTGCTGTACATGATGGAGCTTGTAGGGCGCACTCGCCTGTACTTTTAGACGGTGTAAGAACACATATTCGTTCGTTTCATGTACCTGACCGTGTAACTTGCGGTTGTAGCGGACTAGGACCTAACCAGCGTGTTTGGATAAATTAACAAGCAAAAGTAACCAATGCAAAATCACAAAAATCACAATAGGAAAGGAATGAGTAGTCACATAGGGACTCACGAATGCGTAGGTTCAGTAGTCCACTACACCGATCCGAATGCAGTAACTGGCTGTGAGAGGAAAATATTCACTCGTCGAGATTTCCTGCAGATGGCTCCGAGTGAGTGATATATTCCACGGTAGGAAAATTATTCACGGCTAAAAAAATGTCACAGGGATTTATTGTGACGTTTAACAGTTGACACAAACACAGAGATTTAGTCCCACTGGTTCAACAGTCAACAAACAGTTCAACGGGCGTAAATACAGTCGTCCAGCGAGAAGTCAGCGGGTCGCGCCGGAAAATTGTGTATTCGTAACATTAAAACAAACGTCATGATACAATGTGAACGACAGTTACAAAGTGTGGTTCAAGTTCAGGAAGAATGGTAAATGTGACAACGGATTACAGACACTACAGTACTCCCCCCCTAGAGCGTCAGGAATAATAAAAGGGAATGACGCTCGATAATGTGACAAAACTCAAGGGGTGTAGTCTGCGAAGCGAACAGGAGTCTTGCAGGTTCGACCAACACGTGTTTGCTTCAGGATAGGTAACGGGTGATCGTCAATACGTCGTGCTATATGTTCGGGGTTCCCTGGGATGGCTGTACTGGAGGTTTGGGAACTTGTGGGTAGAGTGACTACAGTAGGGGGATCTGAGTGAGACTCGTCATCGATGAATGCAACTTTGAGTCTGTCGATACTGACGGAGTCCGGTTTTCCGTTCCTCTCAATCACAAAGTACTTGTCCTTGCGAGAAATGACTTTAAACGGACCATCATACGGATATTGCAACGGTCGTTTGACGCTGTCAACACGGACAAATACATGTGTACAAGAAGATAAACCGGGATCCAAATGTGTGCGTCGACCGGATTTCCGAGTGTCAGACGGGCGAAGAGTACGCATATGATCTTGCAGTCGACTGACGTATGTCGATGGTGAGAGGTCTTCATTGGGTGTGGATACACATACCATATCTCCGGGAAGACGTAGCGTTTGTCCATAGACAAGTTGGGCTGGAGTGCAACCAATATCCTCCTTCACGGTATTGCGAATGCCAAGTAATATCACTGGTATCGATTCGGTCCACAGCTGTGATGATGATTTAGCCATAATGGCGGCTTTCAGTTGTCGATGAAGACGTTCGACTAAGCCGTTGGCTGCAGGATTGTAAGCTGTAGTTTTGAAATGGTTGCATCCTAATAGCTGGTTCAGTTCACGAAACAAGGAACAGGTAAACTGACTCCCACGATCTGTAGTGATGCTCTCAGGGACACCAAAATAGGATACCCAAGAATCGACAAGGTATCTGGCAACGGTTTCGGACGAACAATCGCGCATGGGGGTCGCTTGAGGCCAGCGTGTGAAGCGATCGACTATTGTTAACACATAGGAACATTCGTTGGATGGTGGAAGTGGTCCAACGATGTCTACATGTATATGTTGGAAACGGCGTGTAGGCAAGTTGAAACTTCCGGGTGGCGTAACCGTGTGTTTATGGACTTTACTCAGTTGACAGGTTTTGCACTGTTTTGCCCATTGTCGGATCTCTTTCTGCATACCAGGCCACAAGAAACGTTCACAAATTAATCGAGCGGTGGAACGGATACTCGGGTGTGAAATGGAGTGGAAATGCATGAAGACTGACCGACGATATTTCTGAGGCACAAATGGACGAGGTTTACCAGTGGACATGTCACACAGAACTTTAGAATCACAGTTTAAGAGCGGCATATTAACGAACTTCAGGGAAGGATGTGATCTAAGCTCTTGTAATTCTTCGTCCTGCTTTTGGCTCTCAGCTATTAATTGCAGATCGAACGGAGCGTGTACCAAGTGGTTTATATGGGCACGGGATAAGGCATCTGCAACTAAATTGCTGCGACCACTAATATGCCGGATGTCACTAGTGAATTGGCTGATATAATCCAACTGCCTAGTTTCCCTCGGTGAATAACGATCAGATGTCGCGTTGAGTGCAAAAGTGAGCGGCTTATGATCTGTGAGAATCACGAAGTGTCGGCTTTCCAAAATATGTCGGAAGTGCCGAACAGCTAAGTAGATTGCGAGAAGTTCACGGCCAAAAGTGCTATATCGAGTCTGTGCAGGTTGTAAGCGATGCGAGAAGAATGATAAAGGCTGTATTTCACCGTTGACCTCCTGTTGTAGAACCGCGCCAACTGCAGTTTGTGAGGCATCAGTAACCAGGAAAAGAGGTGTAGACGGATCAGGATTTATATGTGCCAAATTGGTTGTCTGATTTAACACTTCCTTAACCGTTTCAAATGACGCAATGGCCTCCGCTGTAAGGGTGAAATTGCGCGTTTTCAGTCTGAGTAGGTCGGTGAGCGGTTGGACAACCTCGGCACAGTTAGGGATAAAGCGACGGTAGTAATTGATAAGGCCAAGGAAACGTCTCAACTTCTTAATGCTGTTGGGAGCTGGAAAGTCGCAAATGGCGGAAACTTTAGATGGCAGAGTACGGATGCCGTCTGAGTCAACAATATGTCCTAGAATTTCTAGTGACGAAACACCAAATTGGCATTTACTACTATTGATGACTATACCATATTGCTGAAATCTTTCAAAAACTTGCTTTAAGTGAAGCACATGCTCGTCTTCTGACCGACTGGCGATAAGTACATCGTCGATATAAGCGTAGACAAAGTCTAATCCCCGTAAAACTTGATCCATGAATCGTTGAAATGTTTGAGCTGCATTTCTGAGCCCAAATGGCATACGAACGAATTCATATAGACCGAATGGAGTGGTGATAGCCGTTTTGGAAATATCGTCTGGAGCGACAGGTATCTGGTGATATGCTCTGACGAGGTCTAATTTACTGAAGACAGATTTGCCGTGAAGAGTAAGGGCAAAATCATGCAGATGCGGAATTGGGTATTTGTCCGGGATGGTGACACGATTTAGTGCACGATAATCGCCACATGGTCTCCAATCTCCCTCGGACTTTTTGGGGACCATATGCAGTGGAGATGACCAGGGGCTGCTTGATGGTCGTATGATACCCAGTTGAAGCAAATGCTGAAATTCTGTCTTGGCTATGGCAAGCTTCTCCGGAGCTAACCTCCGTGGACGGGATGCGGTGGGTGGGCCTTTTGTCGAGATATGGTGGAAAACGTCATGTTTTACGGAAGTGGTCTTGGAAGCAGGTTTCAGGATCTCTGGGAATTGGCGAAGCAGTGCTGTGTAACGGTTATCCGGCAAAGCTGGGCGGATTCCAATAGAATTAATGGATGAAGCTTTGCCATTTATGGAGAGAGTTGTCGAATTGTCAAGCAACTGCCGTCTGTGGAGATCAACCGTGAGACCAAATGACGTGAGAAAGTCCATACCAATAATGGGTTTTTTAACGTCGGCCACTGTGAAAACCCAAGGGAACTGACGACGAAGACCTAGATCGAGAGTAAGAAGCTTTTCACCATAGGTCTTAATGCTCGTACCGTTGGCTGCCTGCAGAGTATATGCCACCGGCCGTAGGTTATGCTTGCGTGTAGGAGGAATTACACTAACCTCAGCACCGGTATCAATGAGGAAACTCAAGGACGTGGAGCGGTCATATACGAAGAACAGGCGACAGGTAGAGGAGCCGGTTGCAGTGGTCGCCATTACTGGCCGGCCATGGCGTTTCCCGAATTCGAAGGCTTTGTGGGGAAAGTGCAAGGTCTGGTGCATCGGATAGCGCGGTCACCGAAGCGACGGTGGTAGTAGCACCAGCCAGGTTGGTCACTGTGCTTGGGAGCACGACTGTGGGATCGAGACCTAGAACGTCTATGTTGTTGGGGGCGACCAATGAGTTTCGTGACTTCATTCAGTTGGAGGGATAACTCAGTAAATTGAGCTTTCATTGCACTGAACTCGACCTCCAGGTTAGATTGCGAAGTGGATTGTTGCTGAACGTTAGAGACCACGAACTGTCTACAGGTTTCATGGACGCGGTCAGCCACCTCAGCTAACTTCGCTAAGGAAGAATCCTGCTCGATGACGGAAATGACTTTACGGACTTCGATGGGCAGGCTTTGTTGCCAAAGTTCTTTCAAAACCGCATCGTTGACCGGATGCTTACCTTGCAGGTGCATCATGTGGCGGAGATGTTGTGACGGTGTTTTATCGCCGACGTCAACACCGGAGAGAAGCTTCCGTAGATTCTGCTCATCGCTGGAAGCGGTACGAGAAATGATAGCTGCTTTGAGAGCATCGTACGGATCGGTGGACGGTCGGGTGTATATTAAATCAGAGACTTCTCGGGCAACGAAGTCTGGTAAGCATCCTACCACATAATTGTATCTGCTACTCTGCGAGGTAATGCGACGGGATTCGAAAATGGCCTCAAGTTGGGCGAACCATAGCCTCGGATCACGTGCACCGAATTCAGGTAACTTAATGTAAACCACGTTGTCTATTTCGGGTGTCTGTGTCTGTTCAGAAGCCATGCTGACGTGGAAAATAAATACAATAAAGCACGGGAGTACTGCAGAAAAGAAAAAACTAAGGAATGATTCGGGCTCACCAATTATGTAGCGGACTAGGACCTAACCAGCGTGTTCGGATAAATTAACAAGCAAAAGTAACCAATGCAAAATCACAAAAATCACAATAGGAAAGGAATGAGTAGTCAAATGGGGACTCACGAATGCGTAGGTTCAGTAGTCCACTACACCGATCCGAATGCAGTAACTGGCTGTGAGAGGAAAATATTCACTCGTCGAGATTTCCTGCAGATGGCTCCGAGTGAGTGATATATTCCACGGTAGGAAAATTATTCACGGCTAAAAAAATGTCACAGGGATTTATTGTGACGTTTAACAGTTGACACAAACACAGAGATTTAGTCCCACTGGTTCAACAGTCAACAAACAGTTCAACGGGCGTAAATACAGTCGTTCAGCAAGAAGTCAGCAGGTCGCGCCGGAAAATTGTGTATTCGTAACATTAAAACAAACGTCATGATACAATGTGAACGACAGTTACAAAGTGTGGTTCAAGTTCAGGAAGAATGGTAAATGTGACAACGGATTACAGACACTACACGGTCATAGACGCTCGTCTAATGCTGCTAAGTATGTTCAGCATTTCCACATGCAATTTAGAGCTGGGAACGTATCCGTGAATGTCGACATGCGCGGAGTGATCTGATACAATCGTTACTGACCACGAAATCCGCAACAACCACCGGTGTGTCCGTGTCTGAGTCGAAGTTCATGTCCAAATTGTAGAACTGCCAGTTTTTAACCTGTCGGTTCGCGTATAGCTGTCCGATGGGCCAACATGCGCAGCTAAATGCGCTCATCCCAAAATTTTTCATGACGATATATGAGAGCAGTTGACTTGTAGCTGTCACCATGGTGACCAGAAGCTCCATGCTGCCGGGGATCTCGAGGCTATCAGGCGTCCAAAGGGTTTAGGGCTACCCTTGAGCTGGAGCCGATGAATCTCTCCAATATCCTCATCCACAGACAGGGATCCACACATATCGCCTCTAGCTCCAGGGTAACCCCAAACAGTATGTAAAGCCGTACGTTGTCACACCCATCATAGTTTTCGCCCTTCCGAAGAAGGCGGGTAAAACAACACTCATTTTTCTACGCGGTATTTTTGTATCCGTAGCGCATCGCTGAGCCATGGCAGTTAGTGGTGCTGGATGTTTTCCGTGAGGGGAGTACTTGGTGCGGGGTGAAATATGCCTTTCCTAATTATCTCGTTATGACTCCGCTATCACCACCTACCGCCTGCAACACTTATAAGGCATTGATAATATGAATCTGGAGGCACTCCACTTGGGCTTCTTAGAGCTCGAGACGGCTCAGTGGTTAAGGCTGCGGTTCGAACCCAACCTCTGAGGCTCCTGTTTAGCTTTGGGCAGAAATTACTAATAAACAAGTAAATCCTTTAGTTGTGACACACATTCGGTGCCTAGCTGTCATGCCACCAGAAGGAATCACGAAGGTTTCGATACTGTCAGGTTGCCCAATCCTAGACGGGAAGTCAGGAGGCAGAGGTCGGGTTCGAACCACGAACCTTCCGGTCAGTAAATTCGCGCTATAACCACTGAGCCAACTAAGAAGTTTGTCAGAACTCATGCTTCTTCCAAGTGGCATTGCAGCAAGGCACCGAAAGGACATTATAGCTGAACGATTCCCCTCAGTGGTACGCTCCCGACTCGACAAATACAATTGTCCGTCAACTGTTACTTTAAGTACTCCCAGGGCGATTGAAGTTTTCTAAAGAGTAGCGCAACCTCATATTCGGCTACACTCTGTCCATTATAATTTCATAGAGACATTTCGAGGTCTTGTTCTTACGGTTATGCAGGTTTTCCCAGCTGTTTTGCTTCCCATTGTATGAATGCACGAATGATTCACGAGGATGACGATTCGATCTGGTTGCAAATTTTCGATCTCCATATTGCTGACTTGATTGTTGTGGCCCTTCTTTTTAAGTTTATATTTTCATGTTTGTAGGTTTCCTAAAGTCGTTCAGATTTTAGCAGTATCGGTTATCGATGGCCTTGGCGCTTCTGCTCATGAACATTGCTGGAACTGCTGTGTTTACTACCATTCTCTGCTATTACTACGGTGGATGGAAGAAACGACACAAAGTTGCAACATTGGTCGCATTTATATCATGGTGGTTACCTGCCTTACTCCTAACGTTGTTACCTGTGGATATTGCTACGGTGCGTTAAGGAATACTTAGTCATATTTTCTACCTGAAGACTTTCTATAGGAGCTGTATTCTGTCAAACCCAAATATCAGCGTGACTCAAGCTAGTGGAGTAGTCGAAGGTCCCCGATGTATACCTCCACTTTTTCATACTGATCCGGCCGTATTTCTGTTAATTTGGCACCTGGTTTATTGGGGTTCACAGTTCCTAACATGGTAGGTCTTCCAAATAATCTTCGGTTCACCTGTTTTTATCTTAAGGGTTTTGATACCTCTGATGAGGTCATATGCCACGGCTGGAGACTTCACGGCTTTGGGAAAGCTCAAGACCGCTTTGTTGGATCATGTTCTCTATAACGCCTCTTATTTCGTGATATTCATGGGAGCATTGATTTATCTCATCGCCTCTCGAATTGTGTCTTTTGAATTGTAAGTTTTGCCATTACTGACGGATGATTTTGGAAAAAAATGTTCGAAAGTTGGTGTTACTCTCTTGGGTTGTATCTCGGGTAGTGAGTCTTCCCGCTTTTTCTGTGCCACAGATCGAATGCTTCAGTGTTTTGGTAGTATTTTTGAGTATCATTCTCAACATTGCTTATGACAGCGACTCGGTCAGCGGTTTTTCCAATCACTCTGAACCCATTAGATACAGATGCTGAACACAAGTGGTCAATCATGTTGCGGTCTCGTATGCTGTGCTGCGACAGTAAACGCTACATATATACTGGTGAAGTTCGCTTATTCGTGTCAAGGTTAGGATGATTACTTGCGCTTGAGTTGGAGAAGCCTGTGGGAATAGTATACAATACGGTAGCCAGATTAATAGGTAGGTGTGACTTACTAAGCGGGTTTCTTTCTCAGTAATTGATGTTCGTAGTAGTGGCTGACTAGTAAGAACATTCTTCAAGTGAACTTTCGATATGTACTGATCGCTCCTAACTAGAGGCCTTTGTCAAGTTTGACGGAATGTAGATCATTACACCACGATTTGATGAAGACATCCGGTGACGACACCAGCATACCTAGTAAACAAGGCCGACATCAGTGGTGCATTCCTTAAGCCCAACGTGAGTGAACCCTTTATTCGGATGCGGAAATCTCCACCAGGCTGTCATGTAGTTCATGCGTACCCAACAATCGATACTCGGCAAGATGTTTTTGCCTATTCATTTTGGGTTGTGTTCTGAAACCAATATTAGCTGTAAGCCTTCCCGATGAACTAGCAACTATTTCGAGTGCTCTTAGTTTACACCAGCCCAATTACGTGCCACTTCAACTTTGTTCATGTTTCATATCCAACGTTCTCCCTCACTGTTGTTTAGTTATTCGACCAGCATTGTGTCATTAAGACCGTTAAGCCGTGTCTTTCCGCCCTGCAGAGGAGATAAAAAGCCTAATTTGGGTGATTGAGTTCCCTTTAGTCACTTGAATCGATCACACAGGTTGAATAGCATAACATCAGGGTGAACTCACTAACGTAGGTTTAGCGTAACCTAACTCAGGGTACTCGGCATGAGAAATCGGTTTAATAACCAATTTATGGTCATGGCGACTCAGTCGGTACAATTCAAAATGTTCTACCATATATATACATATATATATATATATATATGTCGCATTTTTCCTGTTCATCCTGCCAACTTTCACATCCAGTGAAAGTTCAGTGCAGAAATGACATGACCGGTAAGATCGCTGGTGAGTATCTGGTCCACTTACATTTGCATGCAGATGAGAAACGAAGAAGAAACAAAAACGAATAACACCTATTAGTCATCCAGTTCGAAGGTATCCCACATCGGGAGTTCCTTGAGGAAGTCTATTTGGAGGCAGTGGTACACTATTTTGGCCTGTCCGATAGTCAGTGTCTTACCGATCCTCAATCTCAATTATTTTACTACATGTATTTTCAGACACCTCAGTCGGTACGAGTGTCTGAGCAACACAAGTACACATTTAGGGGCAGCATCTCTCCGAGGAAGATTAACGCTTTTGCGAGTTTGTAAATTCTGCTCCCTTATCAGAAGCATCTTCGCATCTGCAAAGTATACAGTACACTTTTAGACACAATGTGATTGCACTCTGATTACAAGTGACGCAGCGGCTCGCTGCTCTTTTTCTCGTTGGCCTCGGAATAGGACGTCTGAGTATATACATGTACCTATATAGTAGTGATTTCTGAATAAAAGAATCCAAGTATTAGGTTGATGTCTGGTCCTAATTCTTGATCTCGCATGAAATTTCTGTAGTTAGTTTACTTTTTTCATGGCGTAAAATTTGGTACGAAGACGTTTTTGTTCTTTTTGCAGTCGCTATCTCAAAGTGCTTTTAATCACTACTGGGAACACTTGGGGGCTGTTCCTGGTCATCATATTCCTTGGTTATGGCTTGGTAGCAGTACCCCGATCACTGTGGTTAGCCGGCAATCCAGTGGCCAGTCTGCATCATGCATACTTCTGTCTGAGCAAACGCAACATGGAACTAAACGACGAAGAAGACAAATTAAAGGAACTGAATCTCGTAAGTGGGATCAACCACTCATTTGCGAACAGATCTCTCTTTCACGATGTTCTTTGACCGATGCGCATCTACCAGTTCAAGCATGGAATAATATTGATTGCTTTGGGTCTACACCATCTTGATTAACCTCGAGCAGGGCAAAAATGGTAGTGGTGTGTGGGCAGTTCTCATTTACCTAATTAGTAGCGTGCTATATGTGTCTGTCCATTCTGCACCAACTTGTTATTTGCCTACAATTTTGCACTACAGTTGTCATACTTCACTTATTGCCGCTTATTTTTGGACACCGACTCGTTCTGTGGAAGTGGGTAATACACGTCAATGGACCCAATAGTGGTTTCTGCGCTCTTGAACAGCATTGGTTGCAGAAGCCGTTAGGATCTGATGATCACCGACCTCACTGTGTGTCAGACAAAATGGGTCTCTTGAACCCCTTCCCCTAATTCAAATGAAATGTCGCTCTCGTCATGAGGCATTTTTAGCCCCACATAATCTTAGATGGGGATTTAATGAGGGCCATACTCGTTCTGGATAATAACATTAACCTCGAAGGCCTGCGTTTCGCTGTAATCAGTGCCCATACTCACAATTACGATAAGCCGTTTGGCAGCGTGATTCCCCCTGGATTAAATCTTGTCGAAACCGTGAGTTGCGACCGTGGTTCGCCTCTTTCATCTGCGCTCTAAAGTTCTGCTTCTTTTGTGAGTTGGACTAAGCCCAGACCTCATTCATATGTCAATCCACTTGTATGTAAAGTTCGTGGTAGTGTGTGGGTTGAGGCATTTCCAGGGTGCCCAAACCTAAATAAGAAGACAGTTTGGGTCTACAACCAAAACTCTCACACAAGCTTGAGTGCAAGATAGTGATAGTTGGTTTGGGACTGGTCGTTTAGCCTGAATTTTAAATAAATTGTCACACTTTATCCAACCCTCAATCTGGAGGGCCAGGTTGGGGTTCGGACATGCCCCGATAGGGTGACAAAATATTATTGGGATTACAGAACGTAGAAATCTTAGACAATTTCCACCTATTTCTGAGATGTGCGATTTCAGACGATTGCAAACTCGATGAAAACAGTCTGGTTGTGATTATCGCTTTGGCGCTTTAGGGATCAGAAACCTAATGACTAGCATCATGGACAGGGTTTCACCCTATCTACTCGCATATTGGATTCATAATAATGAATTTGGTACTCTTTTACACTTCGATAGGGTTTTTCAACAATAAGTTTGTTGCATAAATGATTCCTTGTACAACAAATACTCTAAACTGAAAACGGTCGTTTTGGTCGCTACAGCGTTCTTTTATAGAGAACCGCATGAGACTGATATGGCCCAGTCCGTATCCGATATTAACCCTGCGTCCGGCACGTATTCTCCTTATCCGTCGCTTCACAAAGCCGTCCCGTAAAGATTAATTGAAACAGGTCTGTCCTGCCTGCTTTATTTTAATCGATTCGCTGCTGGATTACGTTGTACACTCCATAGACCCTGCCTTTATCTACCTTCCAGCAAATTATCGAAATAAAAAACCGACTTCCTGCGAGTCATCCTCTCCAGCCGTTTGTGGTCACCGTCTTCAAACAGGTGGGTTACTCATTTTTGTACTGTCGTTCCCACTTGTTACCGTAAATTTGAAACAGACTTAAAAATCCAGCGTGTAGTCTATTCACGAAGGTCCGGAACTTTGTTTTTTCCTCATGTATACACAACGACGCTGGCAGAACGGGCTCAAAATGGTCGCTTCATTGGAGTGGACATTGGGATGCTGTTCCGAGTGCTTCTGTATTGGCCTAACTGCCTTTGCGGTGACGTTTGTTCTTCAGTTCTGGAGAATAAACAGTGTAACTTTTGATGTAGAAACGCCTATGACAGTTACTAACCTAAGGTGGGTGATCCACTCCCCGAAATCGTGATGCGAGACCTACCAGCAGTGACTAGTTAGATCACTTCGCATAATTATTTATTATACTTCAGTGGAAGAGAACAGTCAAGATATCTACGCAGGAATCGGTTCAAACCTGTCTATCGGGCTAGAGGGCAACGACACAGATGAAACTGTGTCGACCTGTCGACAATGGCAACAGAGAGAACAATGTCTCAAATTAGACTAATTCAGGCTAGAATGTGCGCTTATTCCAAGTACTGACCACCAGTCTGAGGATACGAAAATGCGAAAAACTACCAAATTGGGTGAAACCCTGCTTATGTGCCTGATTGAGAGCTCGAAGTGCAGACAATCTGTTTATCCAGACACCTTCACAGTTCCTCACGACCAACAAAGTCAAAGGCAGCTTTCAGGAAAACGACTAACGCGGGAGTAATTTTGTTCAAGAATCAGTCTAAAGGTAGAGATATGGCCCACGCATCCTTGGACAGAGTGAAACCCCGCTTGGTTCTCATGAATCTGTCTCTTTCCATAACCGTTCAGCCTTCGCAAAATAATGCCAGGTTGCACCTTAGATGTGACGAATACCAGGCTGATGCCACGATGGTTTTCGCATGACGTTTTTGTGCCATTCCTGAAAACTGTTATGGCAGTCGAGAAGCTCCATCCGACTGGTATTTTTTTCGTTCCAAATCTTTTGCAGTATGGTTGTCATATGCTTCACGCCTGCAGAGTGTAAACTGGTGCTACAAGACTGGTTTGGATCAAACCGGAGCTTCATGCTTGTAGGCGAGTCAGTTGATGTGACAGATAAAATTGTATACTTGGGCAGCTGTATACGTTCCGATAGGCTGGATGGAGATGAGATTACTTCTCGAATCGAGAAGGCCAGGGCAGCTTTTGTCAACCTCCGACACCTATGGCGCAGACGTGGCATCACTTTGTTTGTCGAAGACAGTTTAAACTGCGGCACTGCGATCCAATGTTTCATGGCTCAAGGCAATGGAAGGATGTAGGGTTTTGTTCGGGGATCCTGCCCCTAGCCTCTGACTCAAAAGTCTTCACGGAGAGCCAAGGTCTTCTTAAGGGATATTTTCAGGAGCTAAGGACTTGATAATCTTACCCACTTGGCTGAAGGGGTCAACGTGGCCCGGGGACAGAACTAGTAAGACATTACTGTACCACTCCTAATGAAGCTGCGCATAGCAGGTGCCTTCTGAGCAGCACCGGACCCTGTGGTTTCAAAAGTATTTTGACCTTATCGGATAATGCGCCGGCGGTCCAGGTCAACCGTTGGGCGTTCGGAGTGTGTGGTTTTTGGGGTTAAATTTTATAGCCTGTCTTTCCTCAGCGGAGGGCAACATCACTGGTTCCATATATATGCTAGTCACCTGGGGGAAACGCCTTGTTGCTTTCACACTCTTTTTGCGGAGCACATTACGACTTTACCTCCAGACCACCTTGCAATACGATTATTCGCAGCACAGAGCCTCGCCCTCCTTCTTTAGGCTGCTACCTGTTGACCTTCCTGGCATAATTGAACTGAGTTACAACCGGTATAGTCCTCAGGGTCATTGCGGCACAGAAGCCAGACCACCGCGGCATGGTGACTGCTTTAGATCGGGAATCCTGTTGCGCTGGTGGTCTATGGAGCGAGAAAGAAGCACATTTGTTTTAATTCCCTATGGATCATTCTGGTGATGATATTTGGTCGGTCCTTTTATCCTTCCCAGATCGCATCTGAGAAGAATGTGAAACTGGCCTTGGTACATGCTTTAAACCTCGTTGTTGTTGGTTTATGCTACTGAATTTAAGGTACGACAAGCCACATTCATAACTAAACACGCAAAGCGACAGAGAAACTTAGTATAGTGAAAACGCTCATGGGTGGTTATTTAATTCTATAGTACCTTGCATGCATCTTAACAGGAATTGCTTGCTCCGGATCAAAAGCGAAGCACCACTCCTTGTTGGACGGGGTCACGTTCACATTAGCTGACGGAGAGAGAGTTTAGGCCATTCTTGTATTTTGGTGGATCCTCTGGGCAATTTTTGAGAATTCAGCTGAGCGTCTCTTCACAATTCTTTTTCAGACCCAGGAAAGGAAGTCCGTCCTAGGGGCATCCTGCGACCCTATCGGCACTCCAGTGGCGGCACTAGATATCAGTAATTTGAGCGTGAAGACGCTGGCTAGAATGCACAGATCGTTGAAGGCCACGCAACAAAGATGTGCTCGTGCTCTGGATTTGTACAACGATGCTGTGCAGAGTGCGCTTTGGATCGAAGACGTAAATATTGCTCGTGGAAAATGGTGAGCTAGTCCCTTTTATCCAATTCAACAACTTATATTCTGTTTGGTCAAACATTAGAGGTGTTGATTTCATGAAGCCTTACTAACCACTGTCCAAACGAATTATGACTACCTGTCCCTCATTTAACCACATAATCTTGTGCATGTGTTTGCCCACCCCCACCACATCCGACTATTAATCAAATAGTAACCAAACAGTGATGGCTCTGGTTAGAGCGCAAATTTACTGATCGGAAGTTTGGTAGTTTGAATCCGACCTATGCATCTTGACTTCTTGCTTCTAGGCTTGGGCTACCTGGTAGTGTCCCAGCCCTCGTGTTTCCTTCGGATGACGTGGCAGCTAGACCCCGAAAGGGTACTGTAGCTGAACGAATGATGAATAATAATCAGTTCGTCACAATTTCCCTCGGCTGTGACTCATCTATGATAACTGTGCTATCTTTACCGAAAATGGGCAGGTGCATTCGGAATCGTCGAAAATATCTCGTCACAATTTTTTGAGTTGGATGAGTTTGAGCCTATTTTAGCTATGGCTCACGTAGTTTCAACTCAATTTGCAGATGGTGGTACCTCTAAACACAACCACATCGTTTTAGATGTCGTTTTGTGGTTTGGTACTTATGCCCATTAGTCTGCGGTTCTTTTTCTGACAGTTTTTCCCCAACATTTCTTCGTGAGCACAGCGGTTCGCTTAATGGAGCGATTCAAAACGTCGCTCCATATCTGAGTGTTATTACGCTTCGCATCCAGTGGTATTGGTACTGCTATCTTCGTCTGTGGCTCCTTCGACTCCTAGCACTCTTGTTGGCATTGACGTCTTTGCTGATGGTCTGGAGTGAGTGCACATTCTCTGTGCGCTCACCGACTCTGTCGCTGGTGGCTGGGTTGCTCAACGCTGAGGCTAAACAACGGGATTATTTCCTCGTTGAGGTAACCGGTTATATACCTCTTTTCGTTCGAATTGTGTTCTAATATATGCTGGGGTACAGTATGCGCCCGTGGTATCACTCAGTACATTCATACTTTTGTACTCCACTGCACTTGTAAGAACCGACATTGAGAGTTTGAATGAATCTTTCAGTAGACGATACTACTGAATGATCGGTTCACGCAGCTCAAACTGATCTAATTGGTTCCCTCAGAAAAACAAACGCTAGCTACTTGCTGCTATGCTCATTGCCCTAGCGCTGTCCACTTACCGTCTTGTCTCAAAAATGTCAGGTTATTCTGTATGCGTTTTCCCCGGAGCTTTTTACAATGTTATTTTGAACCTTGTGTCCCGCAAAATTAAGGGAGCTTAGTTCAAGTCTCAACCCGGTCAGGACCTATCGCTAAGTACTTTGTTTCCCAGCAGTTTTTGGTGCCTTTGGAGAAACAGGTTGTGTAATCGCACTTATCGTCTACTGCGTACGTGTGATGAAGTAGTTTGCAGCTGCACCAAATTTTTAAGTATACTTGTAATTATATACTTTAATTGCTAGGTAGCTCTCTTTCAACTGTTTCATGTTTGATTGAGGCATGGTAATAAAACAGACGCAGTCCATTTTTACGTAGTTCGGAACAATTCATGCTATAGATTGTGACTTGGGCCACTAGTTAAAACGTTTTCGGCAGTCTATATCGTGAGACAGTTTTCGTTGAGAAGGACTAGGATATTTCAGGCTGATGAAGCAGAAGAAAGCAGATAATAGATGAAAAGAACTACTGATGTAGAGGGATCAGTCAAATGACTCTCTAGCTTGCGGATAAACACTTAACCTGAAGTCCTCATCCCTACCACTTGTACTTGTGCAGTTGGTTTACCTGATTTGTAATGAATGGCGTGTTCGGATCCATCGTTAGCTAATTTGGACAGCTTTGTTAGTCTGTCACAAGAGAAAGCATCTCTACCGATTAGACATTTCGGTATTTTCCGTAGAGGTTTGCCTAGAATATGGTACCGTATCACTTTCAGTATGTATTTATCCTCATTACATTTCAACAGAAAAGTGGCGAAAATGAATATAGACATAGCGTCTTCTCACTAACATCCTCGGCCCGCTTTGTCCTTGACAAACATCCCAACTGATTTGAACTCAGCACATCTAAAGTCACAGCGGACAATCTAGGTTTGCTTTCGTGAGTTCTAAACTAACTTTTCGAACAATGTTTACCTTTTAGGTGTCCTCTTTTCTCGCCTTGGGTTACTTAAGTTTCGCTGTGTTTTACACTGTCTTCCATTTACGGATTTTCAACTATTATCGGCTCGTTGGAAATCATCATACGGACGAGAATTCACTCTTGTTCTGTGGTGGGTAAGTGGTGCTTTTGTAAAATTGTCGGTTGTCACGTTCCCTCCATTGTTTTCTTGGTATTCGCAAGAACTATGCTTTTCAAGCTTAATGTGGCTGTTATGGCTACCACGCTAACTAACCCTGTTGGGAAATCAAGCGGTTTGAGCAAGTGTAAGAAGCAGTCATCCCGAAATTTTTTATTGCTTAACTGCTAACGATCCATCCAAAGACTGCTGTGCATTTCCTATAACCAGATCCTCCAAATTTGAAGGTGGTCGCTTCCTCGACCGCGTAGGTGGTTTCGATTCCGATTGTGTGAGAAATCCGCGTCGAGTATATATTTGGTACGTTGGACTGATAATTCACAGTATCTGTGGATTTGTCCAATTGGGTGCTTCTTTTTTAATTATATCGTACAGCCTGACAGTACTTGCATATAATGTGTGTGCAAGTGAAGTGTTTCCACCACAAAATAAAGTAGTACAATCCGGTTCAAACTACACAGTACACTGTTAGGCTTTGAATGAAAATAGCTTAACTGCGAGTGGGACTTATCCGTAGTGTGAATTAATGGGGTCATTATTCACTTCAGATCTTGTGAAAAATACTTTATTGCAAATTTTGTCGTTGAATAAGCCATATCTAGGTACTCGGTAGATAATAATACTACGCCATCGGGACCAGCGTATGGTTTTAAGGTTACAGGTTCCTAACAGCATTCTCGTTCTTGTGAGTTAACACAGCTGACCATCACTTTCCGTGTGGTGTAGTTTTTCTTGAAAACAACCGTCAACTCGTTATCTGCCATGAAATTTGAACGTAATCCTGTCTGTTTAAAAGTCGTTTTTATTCCCTTGTGCGGATTGTTGGAAATCGAGATGCCCGTAACGAGAGGTCCTCTATATTCGTGGCAACCCACACACTCATCGAAATGACAAATAGGGGAATCAAGGAGGTGCGTGGGGTCGGTCAAACATGCTATTTCAGGCGTCGGGTTGAAAACCGGTCGGATGTTCTGTTATCGATCCATTCCTCTCCTTTCTTGCTACAACTACACTTTACGGTCATCATCATAGTACCCATTGTTACATGCTATTCTTACTCAGTAAATTGTCCGTTGGCGTAAGCTTGTTTCACTCCAGTGAATTATTTTACAGTTGGAATACAACCATGTAGCGCTTCAAGTGACCTTACGATATTTTGCAGTGGCGTGTAGCTCAAGCACCTTACATCCTTATGTCCATTTTCACGAATCCTAACTTATATTCTTTCCCTTGTTAGCTTAGCATGTCGTTTGGCACCTTCGTTATGCTTGAACTTCCTTGGATTGGCCCATCTGGACACCCACCTTTCTCAAACAACATTGACGATACCCCTATCTGGAATAGAATCAACAGCACAGCCGTCCACCACTATTGAAACCACCTATACACGATTTATGGGACATTTGGACATCATTCCCTTCATCGCCAAAGGGTTCAACGTCTACTTTCCGATTCTTGTCGTCTTGTTGTGCCTGTGTACTTACTTTCAACTGTTGACCAGACTACTGCATCAGATCGGAATTGCGGAGTTGATGGATTCCCCAGGCTATAAACTGAATGTATCCGGTGACTCAATAGTGGACGACGTTATTCAAGATGGGCGGTTGTTACTTCGAAAGGGTAAGAACCAGTATATTCCCACAATCGTTCGTTGGACTCTTGCCTCTGCAATAACAATCATCTGTTCAAGTCTTTTTCGGTGTCTGGTGAACCAAGCTGATCTACAGAGTTTAGCCGACTAGCAAGCATGTAGGAGAGCCTATTTTTTACTCGTCATCAATTAAGGTCATTTCATCTCCGATTGTTGGACACCAACTGTCAGTCAGGCACATCGCGAACAGCATTTCAGTGTTCA
The DNA here is from genome assembly GCF_000715545.1 of Opisthorchis viverrini. Lineage (NCBI taxonomy): Eukaryota > Metazoa > Platyhelminthes > Trematoda > Opisthorchiida > Opisthorchiidae > Opisthorchis > Opisthorchis viverrini. The sequence goes on along the minus strand of NW_008752282.1, from coordinate 87,373 downwards.
AGAAGAGGATTCACCCTTCTTTAGGAGATAGTCAACGTGAAGCAAACATCATCCCTCTAAACAAACTGTTGGGCTAGCGAACGAGTCAATTATATAGTAGGTGTATCTACTGGAAATCTGTACTTGGCTGGTAGTAATACGGATGATATGAGGATGTATTGTATCCTAAACATGCAAGTGAGGATTTGTTTGGAGTAAGAGTCTGTGGAGCTCTTGCAACACTAGCCCTTTCTAATGCTTTAGATACATCCCTCTAAGAGACCCTATCAAAGACCGGCCACTCCCCAGGTAAGTTAACGACAAACATTTCCCGTCATTTCCTTTCGAATCCCCGTCTTCAGCTCTACAAACTCCACGGTATTATTCTCCAAAGGGTTTTTGCCCACTCATATGAAATCAAGGTCATGTACCCGACGTTCCACAATAATATAATATAATAACCGTTCAGCTGTAGCACCCTTTCGGTACCTAACTACGATGCCACCAGAAGGAAGCATGAGGGCTGGGATACTTCCAGTCCAGCCAGGCCTAGATAGGGGAAGTCGAGAGGCAGAGGTCGGGTTCGAACTACGGACCTTCCGGTTAGTAAATTAACGCTCTAACGACTGAGCCATCTCGTCCCACATCAAAAATGAATAAAACAGGTTGCAGCAGCGATACTTGACCTTGTTCGTGATGCGGCACTCATCTGATGGATGATTGTTCAAACCAACGCTCTCACACCTAAAGAAAAGATGGTTACTGCTTCGTTTTTGGGTGACTTTATTCCCACAACGTTACCCAGAACATCAAACTGAGTTTCCTCGCCAGTGTTAGTTCTTTAATCCCTCACTGCGAACAGTGGTCATTTTGCAATATAGTTGCTCGTCCTTACGGACCTTCGGTTAGTAAATTAACGCTCTAACGACTGAGCCATCTCGTCCCACATCAAAAATGAATAAAACAGGTTGCAGCAGCGATACTTGACCTTGTTCGTGATGCGGCACTCATCTGATGGATGATTGTTCAAACCAACGCTCTCACACCTAAAGAAAAGATGGTTACTGCTTCGTTTTTGGGTGACTTTATTCCCACAACGTTACCCAGAACATCAAACTGAGTTTCCTCGCCAGTGTTAGTTCTTTAATCCCTCACTGCGAACAGTGGTCATTTTGCAATATAGTTGCTCGTCCTACGGTATGTGTGAGCTGTTTCCTTATTCTTAATATTACGGTATTTTGTAAGTTGGTGAAATCACCACACAAGTTAGAGTGGATTTTTGCCGCACTACTTTCCTGCTTTTTCAAAGCTGGAGTCCACTTGGGATATTGTTTCATGGAAACAGGTATAGTGTTTATGTTACAGATTATGTCACTGGGAACTACGAAGACCCAGGATGGAATTTATTCATCAGACGGTTAATGTTTTCAGAAAATTTGCAAGTGGATAAAAATTCCGCCGAGAACATTGTCGAAAACGATGAAAAAGAAAGTGATGAACCGTAAATAACGTTAGCACATGCTACTATGCTCGTTGTTCAAACCATTTGAATTTACAAGTTCACTTGACTAAATGGTAAAACGGTCCCGTAACCTTTATTTCTTTGTCAGTGCTCCGAAGTGCCGTGTAGTGTTTTTCACTCACCTCAGGTAGCAGCACATAGCAGTGATGATCCTGCTTTACTCTCAGAACCCTACTGTAAAATACGGTAACGGTCACCCCAGGTGGTCTCAGCTTCTCCCCCTCATCTTTTTTCTTTTCCCTAGATCTCGATGTTACCATTTTGTTCCGTTGCATCTAGTGTGTCATGTAGTATATTTGAGCAGGTACAGCCTTTCACAGAATGCACTATACACCTATTATCTTCCACTATAAGAGAAGGCAGTCTGCAATGCTTAGTTTGTACTGCCTCCTTGAATCCTTTTTTCGCTGACACATGGATTCCTTTTCGCTTCCACCGTGGTTCGTTTCGGGCTCAGAAATCGTATATCCTTTAGTTTGGTGGGTTTGTTGACAGAAGTGTGGCAATAAAAGGATTCTTTGCCTCCAAGATTACCCCTTTGTTGAATAGGTTACCCAGGTAGTTTTCAGATCCTGTGTTGAAAATGACGGTAGTTCAGACTAGATGTCGAAGTTCATACCGCTCCCTCAGTTTGAGGCGCACCATTTTGAGATCGATGTACCTTGTATCTGGAATGCAGCTGTAACACCCTTTCGGTGCCTAGCTGCCATGCTACCCGAAGGAAGCACGAGGGCTGGGATACTACGAGATTGCCGCAGCCTAGACAGGGGATGTCGAGAGGCAGAGGTCGGGTTCGAATCACGGACCTTCCGGTTAGTAAATTCGCGCTCTAAGCACTTGGGCCATCTCGCCCAAGTATTGAAAGAAGGGAAGCTCTAAGTGTTCCTATCTACAGTGTTGCTAGTCTCATTTAAACCAATCTTGTTTACTCCAAGAGCAAACGGCTGTGAAAACAAAAAATGTGGCTATATCATCATACCTGCCTCCTAAATAGCTTCAAGCAGTGTTGCGTATGATGTGCTACTTATACTTTTGTTTTGTGATCCATGCGGTTGAAATTTGACTACGTTGATGGTTTTGGATTTGTTTCCTAGCGTTGAAACAGGGTGGATTATTGACTTTCCTAACACTAGTGAGGAGCCTTACGGGCAGTTTTGTGTTGAAGTACGCCAGCTGTTCAATTCTGTGCACTGGATAGATTGAGTATCTTCATATGTCTGTCAAGATGTACGCGTGATGATTGCACAACGTTTTTGATGCTCAGTTGCTTGAGGCTATCAATCACTGGTGGCTGCTTGCACATTTCTGTCACCTTTCACACTGTATTTGTGTATTATTGCTGTCTTCAGCTTCTACATAATAGCTTAGGAGCTGTGACTTTTATGTCTTTTATGTCACTCAGAACGTTTACTCCGTTCGCAAGCTAGACGAATTCAGTCGGGCACCAAAGTGGACGTCGATAAAGTTCAAGGTAAGCTATTGAGTTGTGCATTGTCAGATAAGGTCAGCACAGCTGTGTGCCTGTTACCCAAAAACACCTTCACATTTGTTGCGACTAAAAATAAGTGTCCCAATCCCTTGCATATATCTATTCTCATGGATTGATGAGTAACATGGAGCTTTCCATTCCTGATATATTCCACGGTAGCACAATGTCGAGCGATACATTTACAGGTAAAAAACTCAGCTAAATTTGAATCTCATACGTGCACCATCCGTGCTAGTGGCACACTGCAGCAAAACCCTTCGTTAGGTGTCCCATGAATGAGGGGACACGTGGGGGATACTTTGTAATTTCCCCATGGAGTTTCTAGCAGAATGTCCCTCGAGACTTACGGACACCTGGATGGTCCTTACGTAGCTGTTGAACGCAGTCCAAAGAGACCAAAAATACCTCCAGAAAGGAATGCACCTTAACCTAATGCCATTCGTAAGCTTGTTCTGAAAATATGGCTAATAGATCTCAGCTGCCAACAAGCTAGTGCAGTGTAGCATTTTGACTGAATTATGAAAATAAGCTGCTGGGTGAACGCTAATCGTGCTTCGAACTAGCTCTTTTCGCCTCAGGCTGTTGTCGAGTGGGCACGCTAGAGTGTTTTCTTGACAGAGTATCAGGTGAGATGAGTTCTGTTTGTTTTCAAGATAAAACCAACATATGTGGGCTCGCTCAAGTTTGTTTGCTCTCCAACTTTTTCCCCACTTCATTTTCAGTGAATGGACACCTTCCTAAGTCAGACAGGTGTCAGCAGAGTGGTAAGTTATTCTTGATCCTTTGAAATGTAGTGGATCGATGGTTTGATTCAAAGCGACATGGGATGGCGTATCAGGAAGCTTGATTAGGTCTTGCTTTTGCCGATTGGTCCTTCAGAGTAGCATTCACTAACAGTCGAAGAATGCTTGAGAAGAGTGAATCCCTAAACCCGCTGAAGCGAAAGCAAGTCAATTACTAAGCTCGGCTAACAGATCAACAGCTGTCTGATGGACTACGGCTTATTCTATTCGTTCGCATACTTTGATTAATCAGGGTTTATCTCACTAGATCAGATTCCCAGAAGCTACGATGCTGTCCCCGCCCGGAGAGCGAATGTGTTTCCAAGAATGGGGAATAGCAAGTGGGTAGTGGATGTGTAAGTTTACGGGAGTTTTTGCATAAGTTTGCGTGCTTTCAAGGGAACAAGTACCGGTGTTTCGAGAGAAGCCCCAACCGAATAATTACCACGCTACGGAACGAAAAATGTTTACAGTCCTAATGAGCTGCCCCCATGTGGAGTCCTGCTCGTAAAGAAGCTGTTTGATGATGACATGCAAAACTGCTGGAGAAGACTTACCATTCTCGATGGTGGTGACTTTATGATAGGTAGAATTAGCGTTTAATACCATGCAGACAGAACTACCCGGATGACCCAAGTATTTTTCGACCTCAGATCCATTGACTGAACAGTATTATGGTTTTTAATGAAGATTTAGTCTTGCAAGTGAAGCCAGTCTACGCTTAAAATCCGAGGAGCACTGTACAGCTATTTCATCCTTATTGGAAATCATCTGTAGTGCGCATCTAACGAAAGTTCAGAGAGTCTCGAACCCGCGACTTCCCAGTTAGGGTTCCTTATTGGAATCATCTGTAGTGCGCATCTAACGAAAGTTCAGAGAGTCTCGAACCCGCGACTTCCCAGTTAGGGTTTTGAGCACTTGGCCGTTCAGCTACGAACGGCGGGTTATAGGTGTGATTGACTCGTACCATATCCTGTATCACAGTGAAGGACGGTCCCAACTGTACGAGATTTTTTGGAGAGGTTTGTAAATATTTTCTCGATATAGTACACTGCTTATAAGCAGTGTACTATGTCGGTACTATGTACTATGTACTATGGTCTTTCCCTTCTTGGGGTTTGTTAGACGTAGTCCTCGAGTTCCTGTTAAGCTTGTGGCCTACTCGAATATGTGAGTGGAGGACTACACTGCCCTACAAATTGTATCAGTGTTCCTCCACCATCTGACTGCTCATGCGGAGTGCATTTATCCGTCGACCGGTTACTCTTTGCGCGGTTGACATTATCCAACCATTGGTAGCTAAACCACTGATGCAAAGTGATAAACTTACTTTTCGCTGTCCTTTTAATGAATCAACACAATCATGTCTACTTGCTTCTGCCTATAGCAAGTAAAACACACGTACTATGTTCCCAGTGTTAGGCGCTACTGCAATACTGGTAGGAATCAAACCTACGCATTTCAGGCAAATCCTCGTTGCAGATAAAGGCACCTAACTGACCACAGTGTAACACCCGACGGACTAGTACCAGATGCCATCGTTACTCGAATCGGGAATACAGGATAGCTTTTTTCAATCCCGACAACTAATATGTCTTCACAACTACAACTTATTTGTCAACAGTAGAGCACACCTTACAGCGTTGCGAACCATATTGCCTTCTGAATCAGAGACACCCTCTGCACGCGGACGGTGTGCGACTGTTTGTACTTTGAAAGTATCGCCTGTATATAGGGAAACGTGGGATCAGCAAAGATGAGGACATACCGCCCAACTGTGGCAGCATGGAAACGGGTGGAAGGTGGTCGGTCAGTTTAGGGTTCGGATTTGTTTATTGAAGCCCAGACTAACAAACCCTTCATGGATGGACACCCCAGAACCCAACACATAATGGTTTGCAACACTGAATAGACTCTGACCGACGTTGCCCAGTCACACCCAGTGGGACTCCTGCATCAAGGTAATCGATTTAACAAGTACCTATCCAAATGCTCGTTAAGCCAGAAGACTGTAGAAGTCCTACATCAATGAAGCAGTTAGGCGCATGCCTCCGGCGCGCACTTGTGTTCTGCTGGTGAAGTAGCAATCATATACGGTATAAGGCTGAATAACAACAAAGCAAAAGTACTTCGTAACTGTAAAGTCAATTAACAATTTGAAAAGGACACGTGGAATAGCTCCTTGGATAGCTGTGTGTGCTTAGATATGTGTCGGCCAAATAAGACGCTTAGTAGTTAGAGGACTTTTGATTTCCCGCCAGAGATATGCCGCACTCTGGGGTTTCACTGTGCTCAAGCATTGGGAATAACAAATGCTGCAAATGTATATTAAGGTGTGTATACTTCCGCAACTGTCTTCGTAACTAGTGATGTTCGTGCCAAATGCCAGCGTGTTGTGACTGTGCAACAAATCAGTCGTACGCAGTTCACGCGGGCTGAACCATGACGTACGGTAGTACCATAGTTGAGGCATGTGATTTCGATTGTGCTGCAACTCACACTCGTCTACCCTTATCCACTTTTCACTGTTGTACAGCCCATCGGTATAGTAATTGATACTAATTTAATCAGGGCATTGATCACACTTAGGTGAGCAGGATAGAACGGAGGTGCGTGCAAACTTAAGCGCGTGCAGTATGACATCATGAGGTGATTTCACTGCTATAAAGCACCATCTGCATTTGCTTAGCTGTCAATGCTGGTGTGGAAATGAGACTGACAGGGTGACTTGTCATCCTGACGTAGTAGGCACCGCTACGGCTTGATCAATGACTTAGGTACCAGAAGAATAACCGGTTCGACTGACGAAAGGCGGATAAGCCGGAGGAATCGCCAACTATTAGTCCTGAGGCCCTACAACAAAGTTGCACCATGACGCGGTTTCTTGCTGAAGCTCAACGGATGCTCAAAACTGAACGAATTCGGTGAGTTTGCCACACACGATCCTCTAATTAACAATATCAGACGCAAACTCGCCATCAATTGAAGGTAGACTTCTAAGGAGCGTTTGTCCTGGGGATGAGATTATAGCTGCTTTACGGCTTACTGGATTGGCACAACTCGTTTTTCACACTGTTCACTCTTTACATTACGATTTCTTCGAACTGCTCACGCTGCAGCGAGCCGATATCATTCACAACCGAATGTGAGTGTCTGGAGGCTGGTTAATTCATGGTGTGCTCGATACAGTGACTTTATGTCTTGCCAGTCAACCGCACATGATGTAGGGTTAAGCAAAACGACCGTACTGTCCACCGAACATTAGTAAGTAACAAATTAGTGTCCTTGTTCAATGTTGCCACGGTTGCGGTTGCTTTTTGTAGTTTACTTCCGCCGCCAAACTTGTTCAGTTTTGATCTCAATGAGGAGTTCCTATCACAGACACGCTTTAGTCGCTCACTTCACTGACAAAAATTACACCATTGAGAAGAACTTCGGTAGCTTAGGTAATACAGGTGGCCTTCGGTTTGCCCTCTGACCTGAACACTTGGAGCGCATCGCCAACCGAATCACACTATCGGTGCGTCATTAGGGGCGGAGTAGAGCTTAGGGACAGGTTAACAGCTGTACACAACCGAGTCGTTGGTTTGATGATGACTGTTCATATAAGACATTCTGACTAGCTTCCAGTAATCACTCGATAGCCTGTACAGCTCATTAGAACGAGAATCACACTTACGCAAATATTAGAGTGAAGTTCACTTTGAACGTAGATTGCCTCACTGCAGCATGAAATGAGGGATTCGTCACGATTCTGTTCTCGGCTTCCAAGCTTTCCACTAAATTATATTCCAGTAAAGTACTGAGGATGGTGATGTTCACTTATCAGTGAATATCTGGTTTCAACACGCTATGGCTAGATAGTCTCCAATAGTCATTCGTGGCACAGCGTGTAAAAGCGTGTTGAAGACTGTTTTCGTTACTTGAAGTGTCAGTCAGAGCTGATACTGGGGCCCACATGCGCGCTGATTTAGCTAAACCGACCCTACCCTACGTCTAGCCTAAATTTTCTGGATTGTGTTGGGTCCAAGTTATTCTTGTCACTTGGTGGCTGCCGTGGTAGTCCTGTTGCTAAAGTGAGTCGGTCTCGCACACTGCCGCTATCTGCGAATGGCGTTTAGCGGCCAGATCCTCACCAACTGAGATCCAACTCAGGTTTCAGGAACCTATGCCTTATCCGAAACTGAAATAAAACAGCGACTTATCTGACTTGGCAGTGACGACGCAAGTATTCAGTTCTTTTTGTGAACGACAGTGCATCCCTAGGCATTTGATGCAGGTTTGCTGGCTTTCGGACATAACCGAACCACTGAAGTACTTGCTTGATCTGCAACCACCAAACTGGATATTCCGTCGAGCCGTCAAATTTTGAGGTGCGACTTAAATACCATCACCAGTAGACAGGAGCTTGCCATTGTTCCGGAACTTTGAGTCACGCGTAGGTTTGACAATCCCGAATATGGAAAGGAAGAATTGGGTTCGAAGTTCTACGGCAGTGTTGATACAGGTACAGCGAGCGCGAATTGTCCACCTTCGTGGCTCCAACAAATGCAAACTGTCACTGACCGGCACAGTGCAGTATCAAGGTCCGCACACCAAACAACGGCGAGCGGAACGTTGGCTCTGTAGTGTGGGTTGCTGTTGTCTCTTCCGAGGACGCTATCGTGATTCTGATTGGCGATGCGATCACATGGAACCCATGACAGAACAAGTCAGGGCAGACTCAACAAACGAAGCATGAACACGCATGTGGTTAGTGGGTTAGTTGCGCATATTCACACACATACATATATGCTAGTACACCAGTGTCGGACGGGACGGCCTTTGTGGCAAGGTGAATGGTGGGCGAATACAAGCAAAACAAGTGGACATCAAAAGCTCGTGGACGGAGTAAGCAAATGAATGAGGCAATTGTCACGAGGTCAAGTTGAATTCAATAACCGCGGTGTGACAGTTTATGCGCCTCCGTGTCCTACTGAGCTATACTGTAGGTCAATCAATTGGAAAATGTTTGGGACCGATTGGGAAGTCATCGTTTCAGAGGAGTTTGGTAAACAATAAATCCACCGATTGTTTACCAAACCCCTCTGAAATGATATACTCTAGGTCCCTTTTTTGATACAGGATTTCGTCGCAGTTTAGTGTGTGAGTAAATGGTTGAACAGTAGTCCCCTGACCTTCAGAGTTGGAGCATGTTCGGCAAACTGATCATCACAGGCTGAACCTCCCTTCCGCCATTTTGTGATTGGAATTTTAAGTTGAAAGCTCCGGTCGCTCTCTTGTCCGAGGTTTCAGCTCGCCGGCAATATCTAGACCCGTCTGCAGGCATGAACTGTCTTCTACGAGAAGCAGCTGTGTCTATCACACATAGGGACTAGGTGACTTATTACTTTGAGTAGGTGGACCGTCGTACGCCACCTGATTTTTCTTTCTTGCTTAGGGTCTCCATCAGTTGTTGAAAGCTTCCATTGTTATTTCGATACGGAGTTCACCCGCTTCCATACTCTCCCACGGGGTAGATTGGGCATATTGGCGCGTTCAACTTAAACTCCTTTGTGGAGGTGATAGAAATTTCACTTACCGATATTAACTGTCAGTCTACCAAATCCTATATCCGGTGAATCGTTCAAGAGTGGTCTTTAAATTTATAGTTGCCCCGAGTTTATGTCACGAGGACCGCCATTCCACATTATTTTCTAGTTGCAATCTGCGTGGTGACACTAGGCAGTGGGTCAAGGTGTTTGCAAATTACTTAAGCCCCAATAATTCCGTCAAAATATTTCCATCCCCGTTACCAGTTTCAGTCTCTGCTGTGAAATAGTTTGTCGTTCACCCTGATCAAGGTATAATCCTACCATATGAGTGCATACTTGATTTGCTGGACAACGAACCGACTTTTGACCGTTCAGTCGAAGCATCTTTTCATCACAATAAGATCTGCTGGTTGCACTGTAAGCTGGAAATTCGGTTTACAGTCTGTGTCCATGTATGGATCTATCTTTTTTTGGTGTGTCAACATCATCAACAACAAGGTTGACCTGGTTGGTCGATGATGACTGTGGTAACAACTAACAAGATCCATACTCTGACAACATGTGCAGTGTGACAGCTACGGACAGTTTGCGAGGTTTTGCTGTCAGTAGTGTAAGCGATTGTAACAGCTGCAATTCATGACATTCACGATGTCCTGTTCAGAAAGTCGCTCCATGTTGTAAGGTACCGTTGTTAGATGACGAGAATACGGAACTGCAAGACTCCAACTGCTGCGGGCTTTCTTCAGAAGTACACATTAACTTCCACTCGATTAGTCTTTGGACAGCAAGCTACTTCACATCACTCCAACTCTTATGGATTTCTACTGTTTTCTATTCCTTTTGTACAGGAATTTCCAGTCGATTGACACGCTATTTCAGTGAGCGGGATTTTTCAGATCGCGTCCATCTTTTACGTGATACCGAAGGTGTGACAAGTTCCCGTGATTTGATGGACGATTCTTTTGGAGCTAACTGGACTAACGCGCATTCAGACTGGCGACCTGTGGAATTTTCCGAGTCCGCCATCCAAAATGAATTCTCCCTACAGTCAGTGAAAGATACTCGAAAATCTACTTATTTGTGATATGTGACTTGTAATATCTGTGATGTTCTCAATTCCCGTATTTTAGTGCTGTGGCGCATATTTCTTCCATTTCCTCTATGCTTTGTTGTCAAACCAGTGGAACCTGTGTGTAGCGGATCATGTTATTGCTCCTTCTACTCAGATGTCTTTCTGACCTAAAAATATTTTATTCTCAAATCTTCATATTTCATAGCCGCCAATGACGATACGACTGACAGGCATTCGGTAGTACTGGATTGATTTGATGGACATGATAAGACCGGCGAGTCCCAAACCTGCAGATAGAAAAGAAGGATTCATCAAGATTTTGTGAAAGTTTGATGTTCTTGTGATCACGAGTGTGCCTATTTGAGGCCCCATGTTGTATGTTTATCTCATTATTTTGCGAGTCTAGAAGATATAAACAATAACGGTCGACCATCACAGTAATTCAATGTTAAATTTTTCAGGATCACCAACATACGAACCAAATAATGCTCATGTATTGCCAATTGAAAGCGAATACATGACCACGGATGTTAGTTCGATGGGTCAACAGGTTTATTATGATTAATGATGCTATGTGATATTACATAAACAATATAATATAATGCAATATTAAAGTGAGCTACCATGTGACCTTTTGTAAAGGAGCGCAAAAGGTATAAAGCAAATGGCGTCCTAATGCGGCAGGGGTTCCGTCCATTACAAGCCGTAAACGATTTGGGAAGTAGCTCACTGGAAAATTAACTGTGTCGTAGTCAAGTATTTCGGCAACATGTCGGTTGAGAGGACGTTTGTATCATGCTCTGAGGCAGGACGATGCGCCTGTTCGGGTCCCATCAAGAGTTGAGTGGGAATGAGAGTAAGTGGGTCGGAGCATTCAAAATTTCCAACCATTCATTCTCACGTGCATTTATCATATCGGGACTATTTGACTTGATTTGTTGGAAACAAGTAAGCTCTCTCTCCGTCAATCGCTTTGCGAAAAGAAAGTTTACTGGATGAACAAATGAGAGAACGAAGAGAGGCCAGCCACCAGAAAACTACTTCGATTCACGTCACAAATCAGGGCAATGAAAGTTTTCCAAAAAAATTCTCCATAGAACCCATTCAAACGAATAACTTGGGTTCTGGTAAGGTGATATAGATGCTTCGCTCGGCCTTGCTGATCATAATTGTAAGCAATCAGTGCTCCTATAGAGGAGAATGTCGGTAGCTCAGGTGGCGTAGATGGTCGTTGGCTTGTTCGCTGAGCTGGGCAATTTGGTTGCAAACGTGTGATCCTATACGACCAATTTCCCTAGCTAAGCGAACAAGCCAACGACAATCAGTGCTCCGTTCGGAGCGAGGAAATTATCAGTTCCAATGAGAACATTTCCGGCTGGTTAACAACCGTCAAAACGGGATTTCAGTCTTAGCAATGTTGTGGAATGTAGGTAGCTCGGGTGCGTTGTTTGGTTGTTGGTCTGTTCGCCGAGCTTGGCAATTGGATTGCAAACGTTTCATCACCGATCGAGGTGACGTCGTCAGTGCAGGGTTGAGTGGGTCAGTCCGTTTGACCACAGAAGAAAAGGATCAGGGTCACTGAAGAGTAAGAATTCCGTTGTGGCACTGGGAAGATGTACCGAAGTTGTAAATGGAGGAGAAAATTTCCAAGCCAATAGTAAAATATAAACTCTTGAGTCAAAAGATGCTTCAAAAATCAATGTAGTTGAGAAGAAGAATAAAGCTTCAGAATGGTTGACAGATAAACAACGGTCAAGGAGGAAAACTGGCTTGGTAGGCAAGAAGTCCGATCTTGAAGAGCGAGTTAAAACGGCGGTGGAAGTTCGATAATCAACGTCATTTTCATTAAATAACCAATGGTGTACCTTCCTAGTGTTGATCCGTATGCCTTCGGGGAAACACGAAGATAGTTTTATGGTTGGTAGATGGCGTTTTGCGTTTGCGAACATCAGTTTTGCGAATTTCTCACCCTAGCGCCAGACTGCCACGCGACTATGAGGCATGTTTTAGAAATGATCGACAAAGAATACTAGGGGCTGGGATTCGGCTCGAAGAAATCCTGTCCTTAAGACAATCAAGAGGAACGTACTTACAAATCTGGACATCATTGAAATAAATAAATCTGGGCTTCATATCGGTTTGAAGAGCCACCAGTGGGACTAGTGAGGCGTTCTTCGCAAACCTGATCCCGGATCACAACAACAGGCGAAATGCTACCAGGTAGTCTGGCCAGAAAATCATAGCATGAGTGGCATTTCATGTTCTGCTGCTTCCAACCAAGCGCAGGCAGGATCACGTATACCCTAACCAGGAGACCGTGAAGATCCCACAGTGCTCAGTTTAACTTTAACCGGTTTCACAACATATCTTGATCCGTCCCTTGGAAGACTTTATTGAACGATGGCTTGAGACAGAAAACAACGCCTCCCTGAGTAGGTTGTGGTTGGACATATATAGCGCGTTTCCTAACTACCTGAAACTGACAGATTTAATCTGATGCTCTAAGGATTCTGGCACGTTGCCAATACCACGCTTGCATAATTCGTTACAGATGTTATTTCGCGTATTTACTGTGGCCAGCTAAATGTTGCTGTGCCACTGGAAACCCGGTGGTCAGTTTCAATGCCCCTCTTCGGAGTGGGGGGAGCAAGTCTCACAACAGTTGAATTACAACCTTAGTAAACCAGTTACGGTCAGTGTCATCCGGGGAGGCCGCCTTAACATGTTTCTCCAACTTACGACCCATAACTGAGCTGCTCATTTCTGGGTTTTACCAGTAAAATTTGATGAAAGTTTTCACCGAACGAGGCTCTGGACTGAATCGGTCAGCATGCTCCAAAACTATTGGTAGTCAGGGACTGAACCCACCAATTTACACTTGGTAAATTGTTTATAGCTAATAGACAGAACTGGGATAGGGGGGTTTTTAAGAGGTAACGTTCAAGGGAGTTTGATGGTGTCAGTGGTCACCCGCCCTACTGCAAATAAGGCGACCGTGTTGACATCACGACACGACTAGATTCCTCAGTTAGTGTTTGTTCATCGGTGTCTCCGATACACTGTGACCGTTCCCTACTGCGAATGATAGTGTTGGCTTTTGTGTGAAGATGAAGAAGGACAAAAATGTCTGTAACCCCACTACTCTGACCTAATGGGGATATAATATCCTAAAACTTGAGGCTTGCGGGGTAATTTTCAGGGACAAACAACAAATTCACAACGCACCGGCTACTTGCACTCCATAGGCCACTGTTGTTAAACCATGTATTTCGGAGACCAAGTGACCGTCTGTCCCGCAGAAACCCCTTACCCAGTTTTGTGTACGATAGATCGGCTTGCGACTTGCCAATGAAGTAAGGAAGACCTAATCACAGCCCGCTTGCAGTAGCTGCTGCCAGAAGACAAGAGGCTCACTTTGGGGTTATCATGCCGTACAGAATGTAAGGTGAGACCAGCACTCTGCAAGCTAGCGCTATTAGCCATTTCTGATAAGGATCTGGGAAACCACCCTCCACCTGCTCTGTAAGCAGAAGAATTCCGCATTCCATTTTCCAAAAGGTGATGGCCAGTTGTCTCCCCAAAACCGCAATTTAGACCAATAGACAAATTCAAAAATTAAAGGTCAGCCGACCCCATATGCACCAGACCCAGTCAAACAGTTGACCAAAAACAAACTAACTTATCTGAACATCCACTAAAGTAGACAAGGAGCAGTGGCCTCTGGTGTCTGTGATTTAGTAAATCTCACGGTTTTTTCATCAAGAAGTAGTTGACGTGCGAACTCACCGACCAGAGGGTCCGTGGTTCAAACCCAACGTCAACATCTGGACTGCTCCTCCCTAGTTTTGAACAACCTAGCAGTATTTCAGCCCTAGTGCTTCCTTTAGGCCGTATCGCAGCCATGCACTGAGAGTGTTACGGGTGATGAACTGATTTGGTTGGCTTTAGATTCATCCCTTTATGGATTTTACGGCAGCAAGGTTTACCATAACATAATAGATGGAATTCAACTATTTCCATGTCATCAGTCGTTTGTAAACATTCAAAATCAAGGTCAGGGGAGATCATGGACAAATAATTCGAAAGCCAAGCACTTGGACAAAAGTACTTGGGCTGTAGACTTGAACCAGCACCAGGCAAGTTGTGACTAACCACATTTTTCAATTATTCATACAATTCGTTCGCTGCCGCTAAGTAAAAACGAGGTGGGCGCTTGTTTTCCTGAGAGTTGCTTGTAGCAGAACATCAAAAGTCGAACAGGCGACTGCACGCGCAAAGCTTGTTACAATCTGGCACAAAAAACTACGCTTGCTAGGCTCATGCCCTGGGTCGCGGCTGCCAGATTTTACAAGGGCGATATTTCATTGCAACCACTACCTTCTATGACTAGAGCGCCGCGTCAGAATTTAGGCCAGTGGAATTCTCAGCTCACTGAAGTAATCAGGAGTAGGATAGCGATACAGTTCGAAGGATTTGTCCAGTTTTGCTTACAAAATTCGTAATTAAGTGCTTTTCATTAGCATGGTGGGTTGTGCGAGGTGTGTTCCATTCTCACGAATGTTCTTCTTGAGAAGATGGTTGATATAAAATGCGTGTATAGTATTGGAAGGAATAACCCTACCCACCGTCCCCAATGCTTTCCTCTGTTGGGCACTAAAGATTGCAGTTTTGCTTTGTGAATGATCTTTATCGACGAATTGGTAGCTTGGCAGTGGGTAGCCTGCTCAAATCATCTTTAGGGGTTATGGTTATGAGATGTCCGGAAAATATAATCCTGCGCCATTTTAATCAGCTATGTTTGCGGATGTTGGTTGAATAGAAAAACAAGAGTCCTCCCGCTTCTTAGATATCCAAATGATAGGGCACGGTGCTGATTCACTTGTCCCGATCCACATTCCCTACTTCAACCTGAATAGTAAAATAACTTGACTCCAAAAGCTTCTGTTTAGTAAAACCCAAGTGAGTCCTTTTTCTTGATTTGAAGGAATAGAATGAATGTTGACTAACTGAATCCCAAAGCAGTTCATGAGTTTGATCCCCAGGGATATTTGCCTTCAACCGAAACATGCTGAATTTTGGGCTATGAACCTAAGAATCAGCATTAACAGAGATAGTCACTGCGTGTAACCTTTTCCCCAAGAGTTCATACGCGAATAGCAGATCTCATCAACAACCTGCTGAGTTTGCCCAGTCCTCAATTAATTAGAAAGGGCTACCGCAGCTTTTCAGGCTAATTTGGGTTGTAAACTTATCAAAACTAAATAGCTATCCATCACAGAATGGGTACAGCATCTTAGTTCCGTCAAAATGCTTCGGAGACTTTATCAGTTAAAATACGAACTCACCCAAGATGGAACAGTAGTGGCCCTCGATTTCTTCTCTGTACACATACGTTACCACCTGGGGAGTGGAACAACTTCAACATTAGTATGACTATTTACCAGTTGTTTGGTTGTACTCAGTGTTTGTAGCATCAGAGAGAGTAAAACACTCAGAATATTGGTTAAACGATGCTGACTTGCGAAATTGGTACTCAGTTAAGTCTAGTTAAAAATTGGTGGTCACCGGCCAACCAAATTTCACTCTCAGGGTATTTCATCGACTTCGTCTCTCATTCCCTGATCGAAGACTAGAAAAACCTGATGTAGTTCGAACTACGGCGAGAATTATTGCTCGGTGTTTAAAGAAAATAAATGAGAAAGTCCACAGTAATCGGCTCCTTCACTAGCGAACGCCGTTAGCACCAGCGGCGTGGACTTTGACTTAGAATTAGGTAAACCAGGCGGACTCGCCCGTAAGATGTACCACAGCGGAAAATGCTAACAGAAGTAACCCCATTCGTAACAATGGATTGATGAACTGATCAACCACTCACTGAAGGAATTATTGCTGCTGTAAATGCTAACACTGCGTAGATCAGCAACCTGGAAGCCCGTATTCGAGCAAAGTCCGGACCAACTGATGTGAGGCGCTTACACTGCGGGCATTTTGCATCCGAAGTCAATCTGAGAGCACCTGGTGCAAAGAATCGGTAGTAGCAATAACCACAGCGCAGTTCGATCGGTCGGATTCCTTCGTTCGGCCAGTTGGCTGAAAAAAAAACACAGAAGCCTATAAACGCTTCTATCCTCATTCGGAAGCCTTCTTGAGTTTTATTTATTTCTGGATGGATGTTTATCATAATCGGGAATCATCTCTGCCTCAAAAAGTGGATGTCCAAAGAACAAATGCGCAAGCGCGGCGTTCGGCGGAATGACTGTCACAGATATCAAACCAGTGTTGCTTACGTCGGTTGTGACCGTAGATGGATTGTGGCCTTCGACGTGGTCTTAGCAATGTCTCTAGCCTACCAATCATACCATTCTTGGAGTGGTTAGAGGGCTTTAGTGATGTCCGTATGAGAGTAACAAAGAACGTGCCCAGACCAATGGAATCGACATCACTTGAGTTCAGCAAGACGACAGCTCCGACGGCGGACCTTTACACTCAATATGCGCTTTTGGGATGCAGTTCCGGAATGCTTCTCAGGCGTCAGCGGTAGAAAATCTCCATCCTGCGAGTGCTCCTATCACACTTCGACAGGCTTTTGTGAGCACAATGTCAAGCAGGTTAGACGGAAGAAAGACAAACTCAAAGGATAATCTTCAAAACAATTCTTCTCTGCGTCATGGTGAACATATCAGTTATAGGAACAACCTGTAATTTCTGTCCAAGAGAATTGTGCTTTCATCCTTAGGCTGGTCGTTCGGTAGAATGGATGAGCCTAGGCACCTAAACTCGCAAAAATTCTCCAGTGTTTCTCCGTTCATTGTAAGCAGAGTTGAGTGCTGATGGAGAGGAGGCTCTAATTTTTGAGATGCTGATCTCAAGGCCAACAGGGGAAGGTGATTTTGAGGACCTGCTCTAGACAGTGGTGACATACAAGAAGGGCAGCTAGGTAATCCGCGAATTCAAAGTGCGTCATCGCGCCCGTCCAGTCACAACTCTGTAGTCTCCCTTGTCAGGGTGGCATGTAAGTCAGTTGACTGTGTAGTTTAACAATATATTCGGTAATGAACAGTCCTGTCGAACTCCCAGACAGTGTCACTTTTAATAATATCTCGTGTGATATCCTCTTTTTGAAGTAAAGTTTAACGTCGACATCCTTTCGTGGAAGCAGACATACTCCTTTCCAATACGTGAGATTTAGATCTTTGTGTTTTCTTCACATTCACTGATAACCATTGGAAGGCTTCTGAATTTTTCAGTAGTTTTAATCATGTATATCATTTCTTTTAAGTTTCTACCGAGCATCTGACCAACTGTAACTCAAAGTATTTGGTAATTAGATAGGGATTTCCTGCTAGTAGAATGAACTGGATGTGAATTAAGGAGGCATTCCGATGGTTGACCAACATCCGATACACTCAACCATCGTGTAGAAGAATAGTTATTCTAGGAGGAAGCCTGAAGTAAAACCGCCTTACGACTCGTAATTAGGTGCTGCTGCGGCCAAGAAGCATTGAGCACACGCGATTGGCCAGATGATCTAGTCGCTTGCTAGGCCAGCGTCAAGGTGAGCTTTGATTACCCAAAGTGAGGAACCAATAGCTAATCGTGTTTCACTATCCATCGAATGCCGGCTACCAGTGCCTCCTCCAAGAGCCTTCGGAGTTGACAGAATGCTGTCGTCTCATACACACGCTGACTTGGTTTCGCGGATTTTAGTACACTTTCTTTACCCTTGTTGATTGTTTTACTGAAAACGCTAGGAAGGTTCTGGCCAAGGACTGAGCTGAGGCACTACCGTTATTACTCAGCCGCACCAAGCAAATCAGCTTGAAAGCATGATTCAACACTTACTTGTTATGAGTCCAGACTCCACTGGAGTTCCACCTCTCATATCTGTTGCCGCCTGAGCCGATTGAGTACGTGTTAACTCAGTAAACTCTGCAGCTTTTGTTGCTGGCAACAGCAGCAATCGACGACATCCCGGCCTTGGACAATTAACACATGGTACGTACATGGGAACGAGGATGAGGCGTCCACAGGGGCACCGAAAGAAACGGCGACCACTTGGTGGTGGTCTGGATGGCTGCAGAAACGGAAGAAACGGACCAATTGCTGATGTTAGATAACCTGAAAATAACTGCCCGCTTCATTGGCATCCAAAAGTAGCAAAGATCAAAGTTGGTTTTTTAAAAATACCTTGACGACAAAAAAACACAAGGAGAGTGACACTGAGGGCATGCCTGGGTGAAGCAGCTTTTGAGCGCATGCCCAGTTTTTCATCAACGCATAACAAATTCTGACAAAATATTATTTGTGATGAATAAAAAAAAACCACGTTGACTTCGAAGAATTGAAAATCAAGATCCTTGTTCCTATCGGCTTTCTAAACTTATGACGACACCACCAGAAATAATAGTCTTCTAAGTCCCCTAAGTAGTTATCTGTTTGTAGCTACCGGAAACCTTAAGGATAAATGGAGTCTGGACTCTGTCATCCCTTGTCAAGGAATTCCTGAACGGGAGTTCGCACTTGCATACTCTTGAACATTTATGGGTGCTTATTCAACAGTAAACTTTTGAGGGTTTACCTACCGCGAGCTGTTAGTTCAGACAGCAACCAGACACAACAATTCCCCGTACTTACGGTTGATTCACGACAGTTGTCGCATAACACAACCAGTTTTGAATAGCTCAAAGGGATTTCAATAAGGTGTCCACACACTTGGCAGAACATTAGACGGCCAAGATTTTTTGATACAGATGCCGGTGGCGGCCTGCATGAGGACGGAATCGTGTAACCGAGACTTGACAGGTTTTCCAGACCTTAAAAAAATTAAATCGTCCAAGAGGTCCAGTCTGGTTACTTGAGGATGTGCGCATTGCGCTTCTAACCTCCACAGGAGAATGCGGTTTGAATGTGACCGGGGGCATGATAAACTGCTGTTGAGATTTTGGGGTAGCTGTTTCAGCGGGATAGCGAGCAGAATCATGTGCTATGCCCAAATTTAAAAAGGTCCAATCGATATTGAACGCACGGCACGTGACTTCAGACTTCTATTTCGTACTGCGACTGGGTCCTCAAGAGAAAAACACTTTTCGAGGGGTACAAAAGAATGTCACTGACTAGCCTTCCTCCTCGTAGACTATAAACGTGCACAACCTTCCACACCGTGCGCCATTTTCCAACTTTAAAGTTTAACCAGTCTCACCTGCATGCTTGTGACAGTTCGGCATAGACGAACGATTATTCTTAATACTAACTCATTCTACTCAATCAGGACAATTGAAAACAGACAGTTTCAGGGCCAAAAGTTTTTTTAAAAAATAACAATGAACACATCAACTTTGTTAGGAATCTGATAGTTACCAGGATATCTCATGCAGTTTCGTTCCGGTGAGTAAAGTTCACCCAGTGCAGACTAATATCTAGGAAAAACATCACGACACTACTTACTTCATACAGACTTCATTCAGACTGTTCCTTGGGCAGACATCTGGTGTTCGCATTGACGCAATAACACAACATTGCCATTGAAATGTTGATCGGTCAATTCGTATTCATCTTTACGCACGAGAGGTCGGTCCGCAGCAAGACTTCACTAAAAGAGTCGAACAGCTTAACCTACAGGTTGATGCATTTCAACTGTGCAACACTATACCATCTGATGCAGTAAAGTCACGCAAAGACCGGGAGCCCATTTTTTTTAACTATTTCTTGCAATCAACTCAAGGTAAACCGAGGAACCATCGTATGTGGCATAATAACTGTTTAATCTTCTATTCTGGTAAGTGTGAGTTTCAAGACAACTTTGTGATCCTGGTGGTCTCTTTAAGAGGTAAGCGGGTAACTTCAGCGAATCAAAAGTCAAATTTTGGGGAAAATGGGTCTGTTCAAGAAAGAACCTCAACAAAATCCCAGTACCAATCTCACCTCCAGTGTGTAGAACAAAGCTCCAAGTACCAGTGCGGTGTTAGCGAAATCCAGTCCGATAGCACGGAAGATGTACGGGGACTGAGCTATGGTACCTGAAGTGTCCTTGGTTCTCTGATTTGGACCCAAAATTGTCAACCCCATTCTAAAGTAACGGATCCAAATTTAGGCCACAGATAACCGAGTCTTCTGAATAGAAACGAATGTGTCGCCCCCCTACTTAAACTAACAAACCGTAGTTTACAGCAGATTGCATAACTGGAGAGCCTAGATAGTCAGAGTACTGTCTT
Source organism: Opisthorchis viverrini (assembly GCF_000715545.1). NCBI lineage: Eukaryota > Metazoa > Platyhelminthes > Trematoda > Opisthorchiida > Opisthorchiidae > Opisthorchis > Opisthorchis viverrini. The sequence goes on along the minus strand of NW_008752282.1, from coordinate 66,784 downwards.
GATTAGATTTCAGACGGTGCATTTTTTTAATGGTTGGACATAGGCTCATCAGCTGTGAGGAAGAGTGAGGTTAATAAAAGAGACATCTTTAATACGCCCAAAAGTTTTCAGTGTTCAGATATGAACTATAAGCCGGCCAAGTGAACATTCATCCCTTGCAATGCAACGAAAAAGACCGTAATAAAGTTTATTGGACACCGGGTAAATTACTGTTCTTTATTTCCATTATGAAAACCCAAGGTAACTTGGGTCAAATTAGACGGGTACTTGTAACAGCAAATGGGGAGTAGTTGGAAGCGATTATTTAGTTGGAGTCGTGTGCATCAATCAAAGCATTTCTGAAGCATTTCGCCAGATCATACATGTCACATAAAACACATTGGTTCACTGGGTTTCACATTTCGTATTTTCGCAACTCCCCTGTTGTCGGTCTTCTGTGTGACGCTCACAATCTGTTAAAAGTGATCCATCCCTTCTCCTGAATGAAGACAGCATACATGGTTTTGGTATCGCTGGAACTCGGGTCGGAAGTTCAGAGGTGATAGGATAGCACTATTCCTGATAAGTATTCATAGGTTGCTCAAAGCGATCAACTCGCACTTCACTCTGTCAAGTGCTTTAAAATTATGCGTACAGGTTGGCAGGAAGAAACGATCGTCCGGTAGCAGTACCTGCCTTCTATGATTAAACAGGCTAACACGGATGTAGGTGACGGGCGCAGGTTAAATATTGAGCGAGCTAATCAGTTTAAACCCCAACCTATCATCTATATACGGTCACATCACCTAAGACAAAATGCATATATATATATATATATATA
>NW_008752282.1:45633-65954 GCF_000715545.1 Opisthorchis viverrini | reverse complement strand
GCTCACATCACCTAAGACAAAATACATATATATATATATATATATATATATATATATATGGCGCGCACAGAGTTATCCGTGCCAGATATCCAGTTCAAAATGGTACTTGTCCTAAAGTGATATTTTCTGAAATGAAGTTGCTTTTGATGCAACTGTTTGGCAAGAGTTTGGTCAACGTTTGTTCCGTTCAAGTTTTAAGGAAAGTGGCTGGTTCGTACTGGTTTAAAATGCTCTGGTATTCATCAGGTAAGCTCAGTTACCGAATTCCGATCAGCATCATTTTTGTACTTGAACATTTCGGTGGACATACGTGAATCCAAACGTTCACACACGTACTAGGTTGGCGCCAGCTGGATACTCAATTGGGGCCATCTTTCATTTGGATAGGTTATGCATCTGGTTAAAGCCATACCAATTTGCAAATGAGTGCTCATCTCCACAAATGTTCGGTGTGATGTTTAGGTAGGGAATAGGGTTGATGGAAATTCCTTTACTTCTAATTGATGGGCCTCCAAAGGACGGAATGGCAGTGGGCAATCAAACAGTTTTCCTACCCGTTTGGATTCATGGGACTCAATCGAACCAACCAGGGGGAGCAGGAGCTCCAGAGTGGACGAAATTAGCCACGGAAGTGTGAATTTCGTTTCAGTGTATGCCATGCTTGTTTCACTTAAATTTTGTTCTCCCAAAACCTTAGGTCATAATTTTTGCTGCTTCTCAATTACAAAGATGTTGCCACGGATAAGAGGTTTTCCCTCGATTCTGCACCTGTGAATGCGTAATGTGCTTCGAAAACCACCGGTTCTACTGTGTCACTGTAGGAACACGCTCACGTACGCTCGTCAACCTCGATTGGGTGTTCGTACGTCGTAGACATATGAGGCTAATACAAGTTTTCTTACTGCAACATATGCCGGCATTTATCTGCCGAGACCATCGTAAAATATTATCATTTCATGTTCTTAGTTGCTCTAACATCCAACACAGAACGGGGTTCACAGATGTCATGGAAATCAATTACAAAACAAAGGAGAGACTTGGAGAACGAGTACACAACTAGGTGAAAAACCAATTATACTCTGTTAAATCTTCATACCTAAGAAGACAGTGACATATCGTTGTATTCTGCTTCCCAATCGGTATTTTCTATGGTAGTTTGCCCGTTTTTCTCGAATCCAACTTTCCGACCAGCTCAGAACATTCGGATTACCAAGACCAATAAGCGGTACTGTGACTCATTTAAGGGGAACGCGTCAGGCACACTGATACCTGACCTACGTCGGCTTTCTACAACAAAACTCGATCGATGTTACTCATGAAAACAGCTTACGGAAGGGACATGAAATGAACAATGAAAATAACGGTATTTGACAGTCTTTGTACTGGATGCTCTAATGTGTTTGTATAGACGACCAATTGGCTGCTGGTCAGCATATCTAACCAACGGTTAGGGACCGTAGAACCAAGTGTGTACGCGCGTTATGTTTTCTCTCACGGAACCAAGAAACCAAGTTGACAAGTGAATTGCGCTACACTCTCCCTGTAATCGATTATTTCGTGTCTCGTACCTAGCACTTTTTAGATCTCAATTAGACATGAGTGATTCTGGCTCATCGCTTGGATTAGAGGTCAGTTCTTAAGTGATTTGTGCATAGATAGCTTATGTGATACGCGATGACACACTAGCGGTCTACGAACTCATCTACATATCAGTTTGGTTTTGACGGAAGACCCACCTGAAGCCAAGCTGCATCTATCAGTTACGTTCTTAAGCAACTCTTAAACTACTCCACCTCTCGGTTGGTACGATAATAAAGGCATCGCAATAAGTGAAACATGAAGCGGCCTGGCGCATTACATCAGAAATTCAGCACTTCATATTATCATGAAGGAGGGATTCAGCTGGGTTCGAGGTAAGTCTGCTGTCAAAACCAGTTGGTATGCAGATGAGCGTATGATTCAAATTTTGTGCAGTTTGGGTTCAAGTAGGACAGAGCGTTGGCGGAGGATCAGAAACTGCGCCTACCCGATAAGCCCCAAGAAGGGTGAAGGTGGTCGTGGGCTGTCAGCAACCTTATGAGTAGTGTAATACGTCCATAGCAGCAATTGAGCTTGCATGCGTTCTGTCTATTAGGTAAAATTCTTGTACGAAAGAATTCCCAAAGCGGCTTGCTAGAAACCGGACAGCCAACAAAGCGAATATGAAAACCACTTGTCTCTCAGACAGTCGATATACCAGATATCACTTTCCCCACTAGGCATCAGGCTTCAACTCTATTTCGTCATTACATCCGGAGCAACCGAAAAAGACTACTTTACGATGACACTCGTATTTGCTATATGGATAAAGTGTTCTGTGCAGGAAAAGTAAATAAAACGGCCGACTAAGGGATTCTGAAAACCTACCCGCTCTTTGAAATGAGACATATCAACCGATGTAAAGTTAACTGAAAGTTTATCATCTGAGAAACAGCAGCGTAGTTATGAATCGCAGATATATCTTCACAAAAAGGTTTTGTTGTTGAGATTCTCCTGTGGAATCGACTACCTGCTGGCTAAAATAAAACTGTCTGTTAAAGACGGTGAACGCAGCACAGGCGTCGTCCTAGGTAGGGCACCTGATTTCAAATCATGGATTTCTGTAGATACTAAATGTATGAGACACGAGTGAGGGTCTAGTTAAACGAACATTTTATTTATTCCAATGGCGTAACGGATGTATGAACTATCTCAGATTTTTCGGTGCTTAGCCATGAGGTAAAGTAGGAAAACTATGCATCATCATCAACATCCATATGCAGCATGTATGAAATGGCAAGCGAAGATATTGTCATATACGTGCGCGGCTTTCCAGAACACAGCTTCTATTGAAATCAAACTTGGTTCGCGATGCTCGAGTGAGAGTTGGTTCTGAACAAGAGGAGGGTAGAGCACCAGTGATCACGCTTGATTACACATTCCGAAGTGAAGCCAATAAATTTCCCAATGATTTCAAGTTGATTTCATGCGTTACCTCACTGAAAGTTATATTAGTAATCGATCAGGTGGCTGGTTATGTGTTCGCCGAGCTTGGCAGCTGACTTGTAGATATTTCGTCACCATTCGAAAAGGCATCTTCAGAGCGCTGTTGGGTTGGTAGACCCTGTGCTTATGCAGTTTGCAAAGAGCAGCTTTGAATCGTAACCTTATTGGTTATTGAGAATTATCACACTTGGATTCCGTAATCTCGTAATCTGTTTTGAGTTGTAATCTGTAGTTCTTGCGTTCTGTCGCGCAGTGCTTCGTTACTGCATTCCTTACGTTATCTTCTCGTTGGTCCGTTCGTGCTCTGTGTTGTGTCGTGGTCCACTTCCCTGTTGTTTCGCTAGCTAATGGTATATCTACTGTCTTCATCCTGATTGGTTCATGCCCAACTTCCCGTTTATATTCGTGAGCCTAGTTGCTTCATTTGCACGTCTTTTCTCAGTAAGACACCTGCTAATTTTGGCTAGCTTGGTTGTCGAATTTAATGATTCTTGATGAGAGCCAGAAATTTGCGGTTTCAATCCGAATATCTTTTCGCTTTAGTTCGGTTTGTTTCTTCATTGTTTTCTTGTTCAGCTCAGGGTTTGTTCTTAGAAGTTGACGGACATCGTCGATCTCAATGTGTCTGCTTAGTGCTCCATCAGTGGAGTACCACGCCTCCATGAATTCACGTTGTTTCTTTGCTTTTGCTTGTCCTAATATGCTGACGTTGTTCCAGTCGAATCGGTGTCCTTCCCGGTCTCCACCTACAGAGCTGAGCGAGCTATTGCTCATTCACTCTGGTTGACAGTTTCCTTCCTGTTTGTTCCACGTGGTGCTTTGAGATCCGCTCCTATTGTTATCGAGCAAGTCTCCATTTCTCCATCCTTTCATACTTCCTGATACGGTTATGCGCAACCGCTGTCATGAGTCTAACCTTCCGTCTATCGTTGCTTCTCGCAAGCACCCCTGTGGGTGATTAATCGTTGGTCGATAGGTTACACTACGTGGAAGAATGCGGTTTCGCAAGCACCCATGGAGGAAACCTAGCTGTCGTCGTGTTGATGCTTATCGGCATGCGAATCTCTCATCGGCGGGCTGTTTTGAGCACGGAAAGTTCGAAAGTGTTGGAATATTGGTAGCTTGGGTACATTTATTGGTAACTGATCAGGTGACTGTTGAAATGTTCGCCGAGCTTGGCAACTTAAAGCTGAATGCTGTTAATGAGGATACGGGTTCTAATTTTTGTCACTTATTGTATCACAATCCAGTATAGTGGCCCTGTTTTGGCAAACATCCGAAATAAAACTGATACGCCATTGTGCCTACGGAGAGATTTAGAGTTTCACTTAGCTTCATCGTAAGTCTGTAAGTCAGATTTAACATATTGTTGTAGTTGCAACTCTTTACAAGGACAACTGAAGAGACCCGTCGATGGAAGCTACAGGAAGCTTGACGACCTGGCATTTTTGCACAAACATGAGTGTCCTCGATACAAGGGCGATTCTTCTTTATTTTGACAGTAGAACGCAGTTGACGGTGAAGTGAGGACCGGTTGCTTTGGTCACGGTTATCGGGGAAACTGGGACTCATTCCTAGATACTGCAGTAGACACTTGACGGCACTGACCGGATGCAGTTGTTATGGTAAGGAGTTTGTTGTAGGTAGTCAAGTCGAAAGAGTGGTTAACTTAACATCCTCACCTGTTCTTATCCGGCCCCGTAAGCCTAGGGGATAATGAACGGCCCGTTACTTGAAAAGTATGGAGGTCCCTATTCTTAAACCCTATTTCGTGTGCTAAGAGGGTGCAAAACATCTACTGATCCTATCGATAATGGTGTTGAGACCGCACTCGACAGTGATGCTCGTCTTTTCAAGAAACAATGCCCGAATGTCAAAAATGTGGCGTTTGGGGTCGCAGTTGCTTTATGGTCGATATGGGCAATATGATGGGGATTATGATTCTCTTCCAGACGTTCTTATACCAGCCTGTTCTAGACATTAGTGTGGTCTATAATCCACCGAATGATGATATAAGGAAAACAGCCACTTAGCTGTTGCACCCGAAGTCCTGCGTATAAACGGAAAAGGCAGACGATAAACAGTAGACACAATTCTTCAAAGAAGTCTTGTACACCGTTGAAATTGGAGAGCTGGGAAACGTCATATCTGGTACCGCAAATGGGTTTGAACGCCATCATCATTGTTAGCCGTATAGGACGAGCTATCATTTCATTCCTGACATACTTCGGTAAGCCACTTATGTGTTGTTCGGACTAACTGAGGCCTGCTTACAAACTAGGTCATTTCTGTCTGTGATTTGCCTTAAAGAGGCAGGTAATCACCCGTTGATTCCCTCCGTTGATGCCACTGCGTCCGTGGAAGTCGGCTTTCGCAAATAGGTTGGGGGCTAAAAGTGGCAGGTCCCGTACCCTTCAGAGTACTTTTTCATACTTTTGTGACTAACCATTGAAGCAGCAAAATGACACCACCACCAACTCCAATACTAGAGTCGTCGTATACATCGCACGTCGTGCTCTTTTAGCGAGTTACGATTTTAAAACTAAAAACAATCTTTGAAACGTAAGTGTGCGCCGTATGAATTAGAGGGCACTTCTTGTTACGGACCCATACTGCTGACCTCACACATAGTGGATGAGTGTTCCACCAAAGACGTGCCACCTCCCTCATGCCTATGAATTCGAACTTCATAGATGGTTCATCACATATCTCTCAACAAATGGTTATTCCTATCGGGTCAGAAACAGCAGTTCCCCTACTTTTGGAGTACACCGCTTCTGGTCAGAAAAGCTTGTAGGGTGGATGACTGTTCGCAATATGCTGACCCGGGTGGACGGTCCACAGTATCAATACGAGATACTGGACATGGAAACAAATGAAATGTGAGACGGCCTTCGTGAAGCATATTCGCTTGAAGAATGTTACCGGATCTCCTCATTCATACAGTCTTCAGTCTCAAGTGAATAATCAGAGTAGTATTGTTCCAAAACTTAGTCTAAAACACCGTCGACCTCACTCCAACCCAAACATATTGCAAATCAAGAGTTGTGTTAGCGAAGTAGCGTTTTGTGGCAGACTATGGTGCAATACCCTTTCATCCGCTTTCTGTCTGTGTTCTTACATATACCACCCAAAGTTTTGCTTTCTCTCAGTCAAATTAATGAAAACATTCTAGATCTGTGCTGTTGACGCTTAGTATCAGAAGAAAATCAGTCGCGGAGTGGAATGGATGACTTACATCAGTGGTAATTTTTAACGAATATAATAGCGTGGAAATGAACCATGCAGAAGGAAGCGCGCCTGTCATACTACGGAGGAGGCTGTCAGAATGGGATTATTGTGTTCTGATTTTCGGTTCCAAGAGAGGAGCTATGATGCTAATCTTGTTTAGTTGTTAACATGATACCGCCGCGCCAAGGGATTTTACCCATTTTCGTACACTTCATTTGCGGTCCGGATCGCACTAGGTTCGTTCCCTGCAAAGCCCTTGGAGACTGTGTTTACTTAATGCGATACGTGGAAAGTTTCTTGGTCTTCACCAGATAGCTTCGTAGAAAACAAAACCGCAAGATCCGACCATGAAAATCAAATTCTCTTGTCGAATAATTTTTGTGGCAACCCATGGGCCAAGCAACCTACTTTTTCATTGCACGAAGGGGTCAAATCACGGCAGACACTGAACCCTTAGGATCCCTAGATCCAAACAAGCGAACAAGTGCAACAGATTATACTGAGCATTATCCACACATCGTTCAACTTGGGGTAAGACAATAACGAGTAATTCATTGTCCTCAAAACGTGTGCACAGGTAACACCGTAGGTTCGCCATTCGGTATTGTAGTGACCAGTTGCGAATAAATCTGGAGCCTGAGACTGCTGTGGTGAAAACGCCAACTTATAGGCCTAAAGATCCATGGTTCCAACCCAACTCAGGAACTAGACTGCTTCTGTATAGACTTGGGTAACCTGACAGTATTTCAGCTCTCGTGCTACCTTCGGGTGGCAAGGCAGCTAAGCACGGGAAAGGTTTTATAGCTGGGCGGTTATTATTTTTTAAAAATCAAACTGGGGTGGAATAACATTTCATATCCTTTAAATATACGGCACCCACTACCTCAAGTTTTGTCATCCCAAACTATGAATTAGCAGTAAAAGCACGACCGTACTCGTATTCATTTTAACGCGTGTCGATGGGAAATTCAACGACAGAGTGATTTGGCCTTCCGGCGGACCTTTACAATCTACCATGAGCTGCTGCAAATGCACCTGCTATGCGCAATAACATCAGGAGTCAGGTACTTATGCTTCACTCTCCACGACCTGGGCCAGGCCAGTCACTTACTGCCAAGTGGGTCAGAATGCTGAATCATTGGCTCCAGAAGGGGTACCTAACTAAAACCATAATAAACGTAGCCTTACGGTTCAGATGTTTGGGTCACAGACTGGACCCCATCAAAATCCTGCATCATTTCAGTGCTCTGTGGGTCATACTTTTGAGTCAAAGCAATTCAATTTTCATGTGTCTGATGATTTTGACGCAATTGTTCGTAGTACCTAGGGAGTGAGAGTTGTGCTTGGCCTCAAGGCTGAGTGCGCGTCAATAGACTGGATCCCAGTGAACAGCCGTCTTTGCGCCGTTTGACTGAATGGCTCCGTTACGAGCAATGCATCTCGACGCCGTAAACCGCGTCCGTTGATTGTTTTAGCATGCAGACGGCAGCTCTGAAGCTGAGAAAAACAGCTTGCATCGAGATTTGTTACGAATGCTTCAGTCAGCAAGAAATACAAAGACTGCAGTTCTATTTAGTAATATGAATGACTAATTAGTGCGACTAACTCCAGAGGAAATCCATCACGGTGATGGATTCGGGGTTCGCGCCCTGGACTCGATCGGGTCATGAAAAGCTCCTATACATGATCGTTCAACTTGGAGTACACCGCTTGACCCTAAGTACACCATTGTGTGGGCACGTCTATCTATTCGATTTTCACCTGGAATGCCTCGCCCGATGCAAGAGCGCTCAGTTCTGTAGCCAAACAATGTCGAACTGAATTGGCTTCAAAGGCTATGAAAGTTACAATAATGATATGGGTGACGAGGGAAGAGGGGCAAGAGGTCATACTCACAGCTTTCGAAATGGTCTGCCCGAGGATGCTTGCACATCACCAATGGACATCGGATGTCGCAATCATCCGCTCAGAGTGATGCCAAGGAAACCATGCCAGCAACAAACGACTATGACGTAGAGGCACGTCCTTCAGACGGTTCTTCTCGCTCTGAAAGCTGCTTCTGACTCCACTGATCGCCAAAAATTATGATGGTGATGGAATGTGACTCACAAAAACTGTGTATGACTCTTCCCGTGGACATGTGGGTACCCATATATACCTCCTGAGTGCAATACAACGATGTCACACAAGGGTACCTTCTTCGTCAACTTTGTAATCAATGTGTTGCTCGAGTCTTTCTTACTTGCCTCCGGTACCTCAGGGATCGAAGTATTACCAGGCTGTTCACTTACACCGGGTACGCTAACAATACGACCCTTTAGGAATGCAACCCATCTTAAATAGCCTAACCTGTAAGGTTCGTCCTGTGTTTTACACCTGAACAGTGAGAAGTACTACTACGATACTGAATGCAAGCAAATCCAAACCGTACACTTGCAGATGAGCCGATCCAGTAGGCTGAAACATTGCAGATGCTCCCTCGATAGAACAGCTGATCACATTTCATAGGTTAGGCAAGTTGGGCCATGTACTTCATATGCCAGAGTACTGTTTGCTCGCAGAGTCCCCTTCGTCCAGCTATGCGTTGGGTGAAAACGACCTAAGGGGTCAGTCCATGACTTGGCTACGAGGTATGAAAACCCTTATTAGTCAGATCAGTCACGTTGATGAGAATTGTCCCCAAGCGGCACCGGAACCGGAACAAACAATTGTTGGTGCCTCTGGGACATCTGAGCGTGTCGCACAGAAACTGATGATTCTGCACCAAATTCCATCGCATTTACCGTGTAGTCTCCTCACTCCCTGCCATACTAAGCAAACACAATCATGTAATGTCAATGAATTAGCTGGATCATCAACTTCAAAGAATGGCCTTGATTTCTTTACTCTCCTTTTCTTTCGTGAACGAATCTGCAGCAACCAGAACCGAAGTACTTCGATACACGGTTTGCATCCGACGCAATGACTAACAGGCTCCCAAATGAACAGGTGTTTCATACTTGACAAACAAGATTTTAATCAGTGTTATTGGCTGTTTTGCATGCACAAGAAAGTAGTATGTACAGAGAGCAAGTAAAAGAAGTCAATTTACATAGGAGAAAGTAGTAACACAATCTAGCTATCGGGTAGCTGCTGAGTCCGGACCAGTCTCAGTCCCGGAACCGTTGGATTGTGAATTGCCCGACAGCACCCCAGCGGGTGCCGTATTCGGCGCCTCGGGGTCTCCACGAACGGCTCGATACTTGGCCATCTCGTTGGGAAAATGGCGAGACAACTCAGCAATAAGCAGTGCACGAAACCTCCGAAGGCTTTCTAACTTCCCGCGCACCGCCTCGTTTTTCGCAAGTGCTTGTTCCATAAATTCGCGAGTGTACAACTGTGGGTTCTGTCCGGCGTCAATTTTTGAAAATAGCTCGATTGGCACATGTACATCGTGAAGGTCACCTTGCATTCGATCAAGCTCCTAAGAGAGAAGAAAGAATGTGGCAGCTGAATGACGGGATTAATGTGTTCTACATTGCCAGATAAACGGCAAACACACTGTGATGCACAGGTATTCAGATTAACGATAAACTTAGTAACCAGTGGAAGTAGGAACTACTTGCTTGTAGAAGGAACCGACGTAAGTAATTATGGAGATTAGGCCGACAGATGTTATGTATCTAGATGATACAAGTAGGGTGTCGATCCCACGAGCTACACAAGTGTGACTTCTGACTTCTGTGTTTGCTGTGTCAGAAAACAGTTCGAACCCTAACTTCTGAACTACCTTGAAATCACGATCACTGTGTGCTGGAGACATTTCACCGTTGACCAGCAATAAATGTGAACTACTACGACGATAATGGGAATGGATTCCGAGAAAGACGTCAGCAACTCACCCAAAAGGATAGGACAAGCTATGCTAGCTCAGTCATTTGCTGCGGAGGCCCTATGCTTAACCGAGACTACCGAGCCGGGGAGGGTCTATAGACTAGCAACTAAGTATGAAACCCCTAATCAGTAAAATCAAGTAGGTTAGCAAGTTCTGCTTCCCTGTATCGGGATTCCGGGGCTCGAGTTGTGAATATTTAGTACACCGACAGACACTGCCAAGTCACGCATAAAAGTCACCACTCATGCTCCGTTTTTGACCAGTAAACCGAATAATTCAACGTCGATTAACTGATCGTTCCACCCCATTCCCTGTCCTTCTTATTTTCTGGTGACCGAAACTGTAACAGCAGCGAAACTAACTTACCCTTGATACATAGCATACGGCTGACAAACCGAACTGAGGTGATCACGTAAGTCGTCGCATTCTAGTTGTTAATACTCATTCTGAATGGGTACACATATTGTTAAAATCGAAACGAGAACTTGACGAGTCCTAGTCATGTTGTTTTACGACCTGATGTAATATCAAAGACCCACCCGATTGTCTCTCTGATACACTGCTGGAATAAAGTGAACTGAGCTTACCTGTAACCGGGAGACAAGATCATTAACCTTTCGTTGAAGAGAGACGCTAGGTTGATAATCACATACGATAATCCCTGCTTCACGACATAATTCGATCATCGACTCCACGTTCTCCTCTAGTGCTTCAAAACGTGAACGATCCCCCATTTCCTGATCTCATAAAGCGGTAGGCGAAAGCCACAAGGAAGAGGAAGACAGGTAGCTGAAACCAATAAGCAGAAAAAGGTGCATTTTACACGTCTGATACTTTTTTCAGTTTTTACACAGAAACTCCTTTCAGAAAGAAGCTACATTACTGCATTCTTCGCAGACCATTCTTCACTATTACAGAGGTGTGGAGTGGGTGGATACACACCAGGGTCGGTGGCGCGTGGGAAGAAAACATAGCACAGAATTCACCTAGCGACCTGTGATAGAATGAGATATTGATAGCCCAATGTAGTTTGGGGGTTGATGCCACCTTGCATCCTCCTCCTCCTCATCATCATCATCGTCAATAGTATGACATCAGTGTTCAACAATGACGCTTCGCTGTCATGCAGCCATGATTTAATTAAAAGCCCAGTTGTAAAGAAAAAGTGCACGGGGAAGGGACTTGGTGCTAGTCTACCAGTCACTTTGAGGTGCCTGTACATCCAGACACTCATTCAGGCAATCTGGATTGAAAGTAACAACGAGAACGCCACTGACATCGATTATCAGTCATATCTTTCAACGTCTCCAACCAGACGCAATGGGGATCGCGCAGTCACCATCCTGCAAGGCGAATAACACCGAAAGTATCCGAACCCTTCGCGAGTCCTTTAATACCCCTCTGCCAGGTCAAGGGTTGGCCACCTCTCTGCTTTCGCCACTCTGGATGGGACAAAGAACTACTCTCCGGCAAAAAATGGTTTGGCATGCGCAACATGTGGCCTAACCACGGCAGTTCGTGATGCTTATCACATTCTTCAATGGAAGTCCCTGTTGTACAAACAAAAACTCGCTTTATAATTGCCACGTTACGGATTCGCCAACAACAACCCACACGAGCTATGGTTCTGAGATTGTTTAACTTTGTTAAACGATTGTTAAACACCTAAAGATGTATAATTTCGACTGACCGAACAGGCCGAGTCCCACAGCCATACAACAAAACGGCCCGCATTGTAGCCTGATATACACGTCCCTTGAAATTCAGGTATATACCAGTTTGACGCCATAATTGTCTCGAATCAGCGAACGCGACCCGAGCCTTGAAGATTCGTGCATTCACCTCATCTGTCACACTACAATCAGAACTAAGACAACTTCCAAGGTACATCAAACGCTCCACAACATCGAGTGCCTCTCCTCGGATTGTAAGTGGCGTGTTCAGTGACTGCATGTCCAGGAGCATGATATTATACTTTGTGGGTGCGAAATGCACCTCAACGGACGGGATGACTTTGGTCAGTTCATCCAAAAACACCTGCGCCTTCTCCTCCTCAAAAACGAAAACGATATTGTCTGTATGTTCCAGATTCCAAGGTTTTCCTCACATGGTAGTTGAAGATTGGGGTTTTTGAGACCTTCCAGCGTTCGTCTCATTAATTCATTGATCACGAAATTGAATGAGAAGGACGGAAACTTTCGAGGAGCTCTCCATATACTTTCACACCGGAAGTCTGAGAAGGCAAACAACTTGTTATGTTCACAAATGTCCGGGGTATTCCTTAATGGGCAAGCGTGTCAAGAAGGACAGATCGGTCAACCGATTCGAATGCGCCTCGAAAATCCAAGAATACTAAGATTGTGGTTTACCTGTACGTGTGACGTTGTTCTAGAACCTGACGGAGTGTGAAGATGGGGTCAACGCAACCTCTACCAGGCAGGAACCCCGGTCTCTGCTCTCAAGTCGGTGTTTCACAAGCCACCATAAGGGAATGAAGCACAAATGACATCAATAACCTCGTGCAATCGAGGTCAAGCAAACCAACCTGTGGTAATCGTACTCATTACGAGCTCACTTCTGAAAATAGGCAGTCTCATTTTCCCTAACGCGGACAAACAGATCAGACAAGCACTGACTGAGGACTTCATCTCTATCTTTGAACAATGCAGTTGAAGGACCATCCGGACCGGAAGCTCCGTGGGGCTTGATAGAACATACGCAGTCATAAAGCTCCAAGGTCGTACGGGATTCCAAGTTCGCCGCCTAAGCCTCTACGTCGCTACGCGCACTTTTACTTGTCGCCTGATAGTTCATCGGGCCAAGTTACGTTCAGGATCGGCGGTCTGGTCCCCAGTGCTTGAATGGGCCTGGAGGCACCGTGCCACAAGCAAAACTCCAAGCATTGTGCAAAAAGGTGGCGATCCCATCCCAGTACGAATTCAGGTTTGATGATGGAGCAGCTGGAAGCGATTCCAGAGGACAATTCCGGTAAATTCATCTAACCTCGGGATGTGCCAGCTTCTCTGTTGCCAAGTGACTTGTCCAGACCTTATGCAGCCCTAGAAAACGAAGAGAGAAACTACTATAGGCGAGCGCTTGATCGGAATCCACAAGTGTACTAAAACGAGCAGTTATTGATACGCAGTTACTGATCCGCGATATTGGTAAATGTCGGTGATGTGAGTGATTTGAGTTCGTAGCCGGCACGCTACAGGACACCAAATGGTCAGACGTCTTCGGTTATTTCGAAAGTTAGTCCTGCATAAAAATAGTCTGCGGTCACCATTGTCCTTGCGTACCGAGTCTAATCTATGCCGACCACCTAATTGAGTCTCAGGTGCGCTAAGCCTGTCCACATGTGTTTCAGATACCCGGCAACTACAACGATATCCGAGCTTTTAGCTCTTCGAAACAGGGCATTCAGCGGGTCATAAAACCTATCTTTGATGGTGAATGCCGCCTATGAAGACGTGTTCGAGGATGAGATCGCAATAGAAACAACGGCTCGGAGATCTTTATCCAATAGCGATGTTAGAGAATGGGCACCAGTAATATACTACTTGTTCAGCTTTAAATGACAACAGAAAACGCAATGCACAGTAATAGGTAACTTACATGACTATCTAGTTGAACAAAATACCCAGTACATCTTGGTCGACATTAGTGGATACTAAGAAGGTGCTTGCATCCCTATATCTAGGTTATCCGCGCATAAGAAGTCAGTGGTGAACAGGTGTAGCAGCTCATCCATGCGAATATTGAACATGCAGGATCCCAAAACAGTTGCCAGGCCCCGCTGCGTAACTGAAGTGACGAAGATATAACGTCACTAACCTCAACTTGAAGGTGACCGCCGAATACGAATTCCGAGACGCAAATGTTAAGGTTTCACCAATGACATATTCAGAGAGGTCGCTGGTGATAAACCTCACCTAAATCGTTTCTAAATTTCACGCAAGTCCAGATTCCACTCGATATCACACACTTCCTTCCGGAAAACAAAGTTTTAGAGTACACACTAGACTCCTCCGAAGTCCACCTTCGGCAGAAAAAACGGGCCATTCCTGTCAGAGTGATGTTTTAGTGCTCGTTTTATTATCTGATCACGGGTTTCGGAAAGTATCGATGAGACTGACGGGTCTGTAGCTAGTAGATTCATGAGGGGGACAATTCCTGTGCTGGCTTATCCACCGCCAACATTCGCTACTCGGTTAGCTGCCATATGTCCACAAACTGTTACCCGATTTGCTACACAATATCTACAATCTGAGGTGCAAGGTTTGTAATGTTTGAGGGATATATCTCATGGAGACTCATGGAAACAGGATGCGCAAAAACTGAAAAACATGAGGCTCAAACTGTACGGCAACAAATATAGCAGTAACTAGGAAAACTCAGGCAGTGAAAAACATTCACGGGCAGATACTGAGGTGCATTATGTAGCGGGCATCGTAGTCCTCGAATACTCATCTGCCGAAGGTCCAATCGGGTTGTTCAGCTAAGTGAAGAAGCCCTGGCGTTGGAGTTGACGCTGTGCCTGGGGGAAGTATACAGACGAACCAGCGTATGACACAACCAGGTCCCTTTCGTCTTTCATAAGGAATTAAAGCATGTAGACACGATTCGTACCTCACATAGTCCCTATGGAAACCGGACCAACTGATCGCAAATACATTCGGAGAGAGAAGTTCTGGAGATCGCCCTTGTCGTCAAGATGTCCCATAGGACGCTTTGCAGTCAGTCGGTTTATCAGCTGTTAACCAGATACCAAGGATTAGTCTGTTTTAGCTGCTACCGATCAACTACCAATCGTTCCTCGCTGTAGTTGGCTCGAAGAAAGGAATTATGGCGTGCAACATCCAACGCCTACGTCCTACACCTAGGATACAACTTGTAGATCAATTATTAGCGCATCGCGATCCTCGGACAGGCTGACGTTATTTGTTCGAGAAGGCCGGAACCCAAAGACAGTAGTCGCTGCAATCACCTTATAACCAGAAGCGAACCGCTTAGTGCCAGATCCATTTTCCGTAACACCTGATGCAGTACATCAGGTTGCCGACTAAGGTTTTGTGCTGCAGCAGATAGGCAAGTACAAACGCAGTTGGTGGTCATCTGCCTGCCCACACGATTAGTTGAAAAGATAAAAAGGGATAATCGTTCAGTTGTAGCACTCTTTCGGTGCCTAATTGCAATATCACCCGAAAGAAGTACAAGATTCCGAAGCCCAGACAGGGAAAATTGAGATGCAGAGGTCGAACCACGGACCGTCCGGTCAATGAAGTCTCTCTGTAAATAATGAGCCATCTACTTCAACCGGTGTGGCACAATACCACTGGCCGACTGGTGCATTTTGCTCTCAGGATGCCTCACCATCTCAAAGGAGCTTCAACAAGCCGTGTTGACGCAGTTTGACAAGGGGCCTTCCGGAAACACCAGGATGAAAGACATCGCTCGGAGTTACGTCTATTGGACTCCTACTAGGCAGGTCTCCAGACTGTTTTCACTACGATTAAGCGACTTATCCACGTGTGTACTTTGATGTGCGATGAGAGAACCAACAGGGAAGATTTTATGGAGGTTTCTGTTGCCATAGCCAGCCAAACTGGAAACCTCCAGGTAGGGTAGCATAGTCCATTCTGACATGGTATGACACTACCCATCTACAAAGAAAGCAGGTGGGTATCGCAACACGCAGATATGTGTTGTCACAAGGGCTGCGATGAGTCCTTTTAGTGAAGTTCTGGCTCATAAACACTTCAGAAGATGCCCTACATGAACATTGAGATACTCCTTTCGTCGGTGTAGTGACGTGTTATTCAAGGTTCAAGTTGGTTCGGTCAAGTGGATACAATGTAGATACAATGTCTGGTTAGCAAATGTGTCGGTTCGGTCTCCTGAACCGAGTGATTTGAGTCTAGAGGTGCGTCTGACATATCTCCGGCTCCACTACGGAGTCTCCACCAGCTTCCCCATCGAAGGCGCATTCTGAACAGGTAACTTAACGGCGGCGCTGAGTGGATAGGACTTGCAATCACAGGAGACCAGTGCAAATGAAATCGTCCAGCTGTAGCACCCTTTCGGCGCCTAACTGCCATGCCACCCGGAGGTTGCACGAGGGCTGGGATACTACCAGGTTGCCCAAGCCTAGACAGGGGAAGTCGAGAGGCAGAGGTAGGGTTCGAACGACGGATCAGCAAATTCGTGCTCTAACAACTTGAGCCATCTCGCCCCCTGAGCCATGAAATATGGACTTCAGAGCTACGTCAAGCAACGTTAAGGCTGTTGTTAGACAAATTACCAGGCCTGTAACGATTAGCTTAATATCTTCTTCTGGGATAAATGAGTTCACGAACTTGGACCCAAACAAAAGTTTATGTGGCGATTTTTTCCATTCTCACATAGTCAGACAAGACGTTCTTGAGCTAAATAAGACACCAACTTGCTTTTTCAACGTTTCTCTTTCCAAATAAGACATACGGACTGCGCGGATAAGCAGGACTCCAGGGATTATCGTCCAACTAGCCTCACGAGCGTCTTATGCAAGGTCGTAGAAAGGATACTTTGCCATCGCATCTATCACAATGCAATGAAAAAAGGGCTAGGTTGGCAGCCGGGTCTCTTGCAAAATGCCACATCGAACTAGTACCGATATTACGAAATGACGAGCAATGGCTCGTCCTAAAGGGACTTAAGGGCCATGAAAAGGATAAGAATTCCTGGGTAGTACTTAGTACTATCGAATTGGCATACAAACCGTGTGACAGTCGACCGCAAGCATGAAACTCCGCTGCCTTGCGAGCTGCACTTGGATGCACAAGGGCTGGTGAAGTGAACTCGGAAAAGTGCCAGATCCGGCGGAGTGGATTGATGAAGTCGGCAAAGTCCCAGCAGCCTCTCCGACGGTTCAGTTCTCCACAGCTTGTTGTTGCCCTGCCGTCTGTATTTAGATGTGCAAAGACCATGCGGTCATGTGGCGCCAGGGCCTTCGCCGGCATGCAAGTTTCCGCGTTGTTCTGTGAATATATTCCAAATGCAAAGCTCCGTTCATGCCACGGCGTCTCGGGTAGGCGAGCACTTGATACCGACTCAGCCACCATATTGACATACGTGCAGATGGGTCCTCCCCCATCTCCCTTCAAAATCAAGAATGCATTGCGTATAAGTTGCTGGAATGTCCGCCTTCAGCTTGTCGTGGAGGCAAGGATCTCAGAACGAAAATAATGAGTTAACACCGCATGCTTTTAAGAGTCACGAAATCCTGGTTTTGGTTTAAAACGTATCAACGTACAAGGGATGGAAGTCACCTAATGGCGAAAACAAGCTCCTGCTGAAACCTCCTTACTCTTCCACATATTTTTCTTCTTTTCCCTCCCCCACTCCATTAATAACTATCCTTGTAGGTCAGGAGTTAAGACTGATAACTCCGTTCGTCCTGTATCGGCTTGGCGACAACATCTGCGTGTCATGCGACAGTGACATCCTCAGAGAGCTCAAAATCAGTCTTCAAGCCTTGGAGTCAAGTTCAACTGGCAGTTTCAACGTTCATACTCTGAAGGAAACAGGACAAGCTGCTCCTGCTCCCACACCAGACTCGCTTGATATGTACCGCGTATCAGAAACAACAGTGCGAGATTGAAACACTGTAAATCAGCTAATTGTCCATTCACTCTCCGTTCGCTTCCGGCTTCTGACCATTCAGAGGCCGCAGGGGCTAGTATGGTTCTAAGCCACTGGGCAGAAGGTTCCTTGCTTGAGTGATTCCCTGCAGCTACCCACCACCCACCCCAAAAAATCATCGGTGAGCGAAACTGCGGCAGCTACAACCGCTGTACGATGAGTACGCGGTTATTACAGCTGACAATGGTGATGATTCCTTGCTAAAAGTCGTCTGTGCGGCTTGTCAGGCAACGTCTCGCAAGGAGTCTCGCAAGCGGAAAGTTGAGTACTATCTACTCATACCCCACCGAATGTAGCTGTCATACCACCAAAGAAATTTTCATGGAGCCCTCAGTGTCCTCTTACGGTGGACTCAAAGCTTAGACATCGTTGTGGCTGCCGGTGATCTGAATTCAATGGTGGGTAATCTTCACGCATCTGAGACTCAACTGGGTGATCGATTTGGATTGAACTCAGTACGTACTGACAACCGAGAACGAGTGCTTCAGCCAGGTACTGACCATACACTATTTTTACGCAGTATCAACTTCCGAAATAACCAAAATCGTCCAGCCGCATAGTACCATCGAACGTGCCAGCCACGAATTGATCACAGCGCCATTAGTTAACAACGGCACGGATTAGTAATTGACAGCCGCTTGTTTCGGAACAATTGTGTGGAGTCCGACCACGGGCTCGTCCGGAGTCGGTTCTTCCTTTGTTTCTTGACGATGTCGCCGCCATTGGATGAGCAGATGTTGCACGCAAAACCGATGTAGGACGAGCGGAGTCATGAGTTCTAAGTGCTGGGCCTACAAGAGGAGGGTTATTAATGGGATGGGTGGAGAGGGGAGAAGTATGTGAAAGAGAAAGGAGGCATCATCAGTAGCCTGTTTTCGCTTACCTATCCTGCTGTATGCAGCAAGTAAGGCGACCCGGCTGATGGCACCACGCGATGGCCGACGTGGTTTATTTGTATATGTGCAGTTCGCGGTTGTGCGTGGTCTGGGATATTGTCGGGGTGCCAACACCTAGACAGGAGGATGATTGGGGTCCTCCACCAGAGCATTTGTCTCAAAAGCCTAACCGCGAGGCAGCGGTGTTTCGCGGGAAACGCATTAGCATTACCATTTCTACGGAACAAGCTGACACGTTCCAACCCCAAACCTGGAGGGCCAGCAGACTGTGTTTGTCAGACTTCTAACCATTGACCAACCTGGGATGAGACTCTGTGGTGTCACGGGGACACTCCCAGGTATAGCTTAATGGATCGCTGAGGTACGCAAACCGTGACACTACGTTGTGGTCCAGTCACTTCGTGACAGGCCTGACGAGTTACCAGACGCCAAGTGAAACTGAGTGTTCGCGCCAACCATGAAGCTTGGTAGACACAGAAGACCATGGGGCGGAAGAGGCCTGGAAAGCTGTGAATGTCCGATTTTTATTTCAGTTGATCCGTGCGTCCGGATTCCGGAAACCGCCTGTGGACAAAACCATCGAGGTACAAAGTGGCACGACCATTTTCTATTAAATAGACACATTGACCGCTGGACCGAGCACCTTGAACATACCTCGTAGCCAATCACTTCCAATCATTTGGATTCCGCAACTGAATTAGGTCCCTGGACTGTGAACCTAGAACCCCATATGTTCTCAGATGTTTACAACTGAATATGTTCTGTCGACTGCCAGTGAGCTCCTGGTCCGAATGACCTCCTACCTGCATTTTCCAAAGATGGTAGTGAAGTACTCAGTCAACGCTTGTCTGATTTATTTGGCCGCATTCGGAAAAAGGATACTTCGTGGACAACTAGGGAGAATCAGTGACAGTGCGCATCGTCTAAAAATGATCCTGCGGTGAGTGCAGTAATCAAAGAAGGATCAGCTTGACTCATCTTAACGAAACTGCCTTATGGTGGTCCCCGAAGCATTGACTCGAGAGTAGCAAGTGGGATTCCGACACAGAGTTATGTTGATCAAATCTCAACACCCCATCAGGTGTTATAACGTGCGCAGTCGTACTCGTTGCCTGATGGTATGGCTTTCCTGGTATCAATCATGGATAACGACCTCGACGACATCCAGTAGTATTGTGGTCGAATTGGAGAAGTCGGGCAGGCAGCACTGAACGCCGCTAGTATAGCTCCTTTCACATTTTGCAACGCTTCATACAAATGCTCACTGCCACCACAGTATTGTTTTACTGTGGAGAGTTGCTGGGCTAGGTCAGATCGATACTGTTGAGCTATGGCAGTTCTTCGAAGCTGGTGGATTGGCATGCTTCTTGCCGACTTGCGAGGGCCTGAAGGGAAACGAACTGCCAGGCGTGCGCGCACCATGGCGTGATCGGAATCAAGTGGTGTGTCCCAGAAGGAACGGCAGTCTTGAATTGTGGCTCTCCACCGGTGGCTGATGGCCACGTGGTCCAACTGGGTCCACGGTTGATTTGTAGTTGGCGGCCGCCAGGTTACGCGGTGCGAACGTTTATGTTGAAAGTTCGTACTTGCCAGAAACAGTTCGTGATCAGCACACA
>NW_008752282.1:37278-42803 GCF_000715545.1 Opisthorchis viverrini | reverse complement strand
GACATGGTCCAGTCACGCGCTCAATGGCGCTCGTGCATCAAAGCTATTGCCTTCAATGCATAGCTCCTTTTCCACCACCCCCCACTTGATAGCCCACTGACAGTGCTGGATTTATGCACCAACTTACCAGCTCGCGCCTGGAATGCGCAGCTACCTACCCTCTCCCCCAAGTCATCGGTGAACGAAACTGCGGCAGCTGCAACCACTGTACGACGAGTACGCGGTTATTACAGCTGACAATGATGATGATGAGGTATTATAACAACTCCATAGGCATGAATGACCCACAATTTTAATGTTTCCGAATTTCCAAGGCGCATTCAGCTCGCGCAACTAACACATTCTTCTCAACACGTTCAGCTGTAATCCATTTTCTGTAACTAGATTCCATGCCACTCGAAGGGAGCATGAGGACTGGGATACCGCCAGGTTGCCCAAATCCAGACAGGAGCAGTCGAGATGTAGAGGTTGAGTCCGAACCACGGACCTTCCGGTCAGTGAATTCGTGCTTTAACCACTGAGCCAGCTCGAGCTCTCTCCTCAACACACTCCAAGCTAAAAGTACGCCGGAAATTTGTGGACATAATAAGTTCTCTTAATCGCGTGAGTGTGAGAGTATATGGAACGCTCTCCGGGAGCTTCCGTACACTAAGTGGTGTCTGTCACGAACGCCTAGCCCATCCATGTACGAGATTCGGATCGCGTTTGCTAATGTGAGACACCCATTGCGTCAAAACGGTATATCCCTCAATCCCAGTGGATGTGTGTACAAGGCAGCAGGACGAGCTGCTTTGTTGTATGTTTGTGAGACTTGGGCTGTTCGGGCAGCAGAACACGAACATCTTCAGGTCTTCGACAACCGTGTCTTAGAACCATAGCCCATGTTGGTTGGTGTCAGTGAACCTGTAAAAAGGCAACTAGGAAGCGTGTTCGGTTGTGCAACGGGAAATTTTGTTCAAGAATGTGTCCAGCACCAGAGGCTGCCTTATCTAGACCATGTATTACGCATGTCGAACCACCGTTTGCCGAAGATAGGGCTGAGGATGGTAAAGGTGTATGAAAGAGATCAGAAGTCTGGATGTTGTCGGTGCTACTCGCCTTCAATGAACAGAACGGTGTGACTCCTAGTGTGCCGGGTTGCAAGTAAAGCATCGATGTTGAACACTGATGTCATGCTGTCGATGATGATGATGATGTGCCGGGTTGCAGACGCTGTAAAATGTGGCTGATAATCTGTCAATAATGTTCCAACTTGTCAGTTTCTATCCCGATTGCCTGAGTGTGTCTAAGGATGATTGTGTTACAGTTGCATTAGGCTCCTTCCCCATTCACCTCTATTCTTCATTTCACAATAAGGCTTTCAGATAAATCATGGTGATATGGCTGCGAGGCATCGGCGTTGAACACTGAAGTTATGGTTTCTATGACGACGATGATGGTATTAATGAACTGACCCCTGAAAAGGGTGATTCCCCAATCCATTCACAGACCGTCATCACGAACGATGGGCTAGACGATTTGAAGAACAGCTTGGCTGGCATGCATTACCTCGGTCTTTGGGAGGATCAAACGAACCCGAATAAAACGTCAACATCAGTCCGACATCCATAGCGGAAGTACAGAGTGCAATTTCATCGATACAATGTAACAAAGCACCTGGTTCAGTCAGTGTGCGCCTTGCATTCTTCGAAAACCGTGACGGGTGTTTCGTGATTATGCTGCTGATTTTGCTCCAAAGCATACGGAATGAAGAAATACCGAGAATGAAGTGCCTTGACGGTTATTTCTACTTTAAAGAAATGCGGATGAACACCATTCGAAAACCACCGGGGCATCTGTCTAGTGACTACAGATCCTAAGGTGATCTCTGACATCATTCTGTGGATGTTGAACAATCACCAGGATAGCCAGTTTCATAAGAATTAAGCTGGATTTCGTCCCGACAAAGTTTACATCCATCACATCTTCACATTTCTACAATTACTGAAACTGCCCCACTCCTTCCAACGGCTAATGATGATAGTCTTTCTCGACTTCAAATGGGCTTTTGATTCCGTCGATTGACTGAAACTGTGACAGTGTCTGGGGATAAAGAGGACTTTTTCTTAATTTTTATCTCATAATAGATTTATAAACTTCCTCCCATGGAGGCGCACGCACCCACGTGTATCTCCTGAGTTCACCACAATCCAAGGTGCCAGACAAGAATACCATTTATCATCCCTCCTCCTCAGCTTTGGAATCGACATAATGCTGAAATACCTTTTACTTTCCTTCAGCATCCTGGGGATCGAAGTATTACCAGTGTTCGCTAACATACATTGAATATGCCGACGATAGCGACCTTCTTGGATCAAACCCATTGAGAGTGAAACCCATTTGAAATAACGTAATAATTCTGCCGCAGAGCTCGGTATGCACGACCAGATGGGATCAAACCTAAACCTCATGCTTGCAAATGAACCATCAGTTTGATAGGTAAATTCTTCTATGTATGCAACTGCATAGGCCCGGGAAGTGATGAAAAACGAACCACCTCCGTGATTGGGAACTCCAGGGTAGCGTTTTTGAGCCTCTGATATTTTTGGCACCGAGATGACATCAGCTCGACTGTCAAGAATACAGTGCACAATGCCACAGTCCGATCTGTACTACTTTATGGATCAGAGAAGTGGCCAATGCGGGCAGATCTTCGGAAAGTCCGTATTCGACTACCGGTGCTTCTGAAGCATTGCGCGGGTCTCGTGGAATATTGCCATTATACCAGTACTGCTGAGAGTCCACTCTCCGCCGACGGATCAGCTGATCAAGCTGAGGACATGCACCTCATACAGCGGATAACCGATTGTCTCGTAGAGCACTCTTTCTCGGATGAAGATGCCCGGGAGGCGGTCACTCGATGACTAGACAACAAAGCACGAAAGCCCTTACCAGTCTCTCTGTGATGTTGACAGCTGCCGTCTCCTGGGATGGCGACAAGGGATGAGACCAGTGAACGGTTAGTGACTCTGACAGACATCGCTGTGTCGAAGCCTTCCTACACAGCTCTTACTTTCCGTCTTACTAAACAAACGGATCCAACCGGCGTACAGATAAGGCCAACCTGGCAGTATCTCATCCCAAGTATAAAAATGAATTGCACATCTACAAATAATCTCACGCCACATCGGCTGCCATAATATTAACTGCCCGGTCGCCTTATCGTATGGCAGCGCGGGTAAGCTGAAACACTGCCCTTCTTTCTCTTTCACACACTTTTCCCTCGCCCGATTGTTGAACCTCTTGTTGTAGTAAAAGACGGCTTCTAATGTACTTTGAGCGCCTTGTTGCAGCGGACTAAGAGCTCAGACATAGTTGCGATCGCGCAAGATAGCCTTAGTGCCAATGAAGCTCAATGGGGTTGTCTTTTTGGACTGCGGTTGATGGACACAGACAAATGCAATTAGTACTCGACCATAACCGTTTGGTCACACGGTGTCCTTTGTATAAGAGCCAACCTCCAACACGGATACACCACATAGCCATCTGCTATATGTGGCTTGGGGCGATTACTAATTGTCACTCGCTCTGCAACACCTATGTGGATTCGGATAACGGGATTGTTCGCTGCTGCTTCTCGTTGCTTTTTTAGGGGCGCGCAAGATACGCCCCTCTTGCCTGGTGATTAGGAAGCTCTTGCATCCTGTTGTGGAACAAGCGTACCAGAACCAGTATTCAAGCTCCTTCCGGACGATAAATCTGTGTTGACAGTTACTGAAAGATACTGTCTGCACCTCTGCAAAATGCTGGGCGCTCAGCTGGTGAAAGGGTACGACCTGGTACGTACCAGGAGTCGTACAACTCCACTAGATGAACTATTGAACCTTGTATGAAAAAGAGCATTTGTGCAGACGGAGAAGTGCGTGCAGGAATCTGAAGGGATCGAGCAGGACAGAAACTCTGGGAATGTGGGTGAATTATTCCAGCTTGTAGGCACACGCCAAAGAAGCATTTGACGAGTAGGACAACTGGTAAAATCGCCTGCTAATCTCTAAGGGCACCTGAGTTGTAGGATTGGACATTTTCAAAAACAATTCAACTAGCTAGTTGCAGCTGTCCAACCGGGCTCCTGACTACAAACTTATAGCCTTCGAAGCTTTCCGAAATGCCCGGAAGAACTGAGATCATTTCGCCTCACCAAGCCACTGGTGCTGACTACTCCTACCCTATGTGTTCAAGATTAGAGGCGAAATCACCTGTCAGTGACCGTTTAACTTAGTGTCCGGAGATCAGCTGCCCTTGATAACCGACCATTACATCATTTGGACGGACGTCACACGTGCAGGCTGCGGATCAATCGAAGCCATACGGTGATTGGTCATAATGCCAGCCAATCTGGATCGACCATCCTTTGCAAGACGGTTCTTACACCCTCGCGGAGATTCTAGCACGACCTTGTGGAACATTCTGCCATTGCCCCATAAATAAGGTTATAATAATTTCCCTCTGTCTCCACAAAGGGTTGTGCGAAGCTACCATGCCTTTTGATATACCATAGTGGGCAGAGCAGGAGGCCAATGACCAATACAGAGTTTTTCACGGATTCACGGATTGATACACAGGATCGAGGCTTTTGCCCGAGTTTCCGGGTCGGTTTTGTTCTTGTCGGTCAGTGGCTGTCGTTCACCTGAAAGGCACAAGTGAAAAAAGGGTGTAGCACTGCTCTTTATGTTCTCAGCGCGAGGCAGTATGCTCGCCAGCGCGAGGATTTGCATAAATAAATGTCTAATAGTGCTTTAAATTGGGTTCGAGAAGGAGCATGGACAACCGTCGGAGGAAGGTCATTCCACGCAGCTACTACCCGAAATGAAAAAAAATTTTGTTTAATGAATGTGTGTGCCCTGAGCTTGAAGATTTTCTTACTATGTCCCCGCCGGGTGTTTGCTGGGTAAACGGTAAAAAACCTGTTTGCCAAGCTTTGTTCAAACAAGGCGTAGGTAAGAATTAGGTCCCCTCGGAGGCGACGGCACTCCAGGGGAAAGAGATCAAGCGTCGCGAGACGCGTTTCGTAGTCCACGGACTTGAGGCCGGCAACAATTCTCGTGGCGGCCCGCTGGACACGCTCAATGAGGATAACGTCTTTCGTACGTCCTGAGTAGACAACTTAGTTGGCGTACTCCAGGAGCGGTCTGACGTAGGCCCCATAGAGTATTTGGAAGTCCATGCGAATAATACGGGAGAAGGTACGTCGGATCATACGTGTAGTGGGGTAAAAATGTAATACGGGCAAGTGGTAGCAGGAGACGCAGAATTACAGTGTGCAGTGAGGCTTATGCGACTCACTAGTGTTGCAGATGAAGCAGGTTCGAGTATAAAAGTTACTTGGGAAACGAGTTCACGCATACTGAGCAATAATTGACTGATTTGGTGATGAGTACGATTAAAAGCACCGAGCTCTTTACATCTGGCAGAAGGTTCGGCAGATTGCAATCAACGCCTTCCGGTGGTGGCCGGGGACAAATGAAGGTTGATTGTGGTTGTCGGTA
>NW_008752282.1:20907-33581 GCF_000715545.1 Opisthorchis viverrini | reverse complement strand
TGACTTACAACGATTCCGCATTTTACGAAATGCCAGCTCATCTTCTGTGTCCCCTGTGGTCAACTTTTTGAAAAAGAGTTGGGATCTTTTTTCCAGAAGTCGCCGAATCCTTTTTGGCAGCTTGCGGTTCATCCGACTGCGTGCCGGTCTTCTTGGGACGAATGTCGCGTCAGCCTCGTGGACTCGAGTTCAGCGTTTCACAACACTCAGCTGTCTAAAGTTATTAACAGACCGTTCCAGTCGATTCCAGTGATTCAACGGAAGTGCGGGTTTCCAAAATGGTGCTATTACTGAGTGTGAAATTCAAAGTAATAAGCTACACAACGTTGCAACCGGTGTTTATATCGCTTATCCTACGCTCTTTCAGGTAGGAGCGTGGAGTAGGGACCCAAATCAGCAAGATTCAGGTCGACAGGAGGATGCGCGAACATCCGCACAATACGTCAAGTGTTAAAGCAATGGCATGCACACGGGTATCCAAAATTCCCTGGGTCCCTTGAGTTGTCGACCGAATAACTCTTTTCAACATGATTTGCGTACGAATCGCACAACAGAATGTGCCCCAAACGTCTGCGAATATCGTGCAACGTTTACACTTACGTATGTTGGTGCGTGAGATCATAGGGGGAGCTGTCCAAAGGCTTTTCTGTATGCCGCCGTGCCCGAAAATGATGGGTGCTCTCCCCATTTTTTTTAATTAAAATTCATCACTGATGACGTGTTGAAGCGAAAACTGTAAAGTCTCCAAGACTATGATGTTTAGATCCCAACGAACGAGCACCTTGTGGGCTTTTTATATGCTGGCCATATAAGCTTTGAAAAAGAGTAGGAAGAGCAAGCTATATTGAAAAAATAGTCAAGGTCATCCAGGCCATCGCGCCCGCAAGATGTAGATATGCTGCGGGAAGTAATTTTTAACATGCGACTGAGAATTCGCTGAAAGTTTTGGAATGCTGTATGTTTCTCAGGAGTTGCATAAACTCTGACGGTGACAAACGAATTCGACGCTCGAATCTCAAACGGATAGTCGCTTAGTTAAGGCGTTCATATCAGAGAGAACCACCAGAGTGAGAGTAGACTCTATTCACTCTTCTTCGGCACCAGTCTCCATTGGAGTCCCCCAAGGTTCTCTTTTGAGAACACTGGTGTTTCTGATATACGATAACGACGTTCCGACCGTCTTTTCGGACCTATGTCTACTTCCGCAAATGACTTGCAATCCTGGGGCTAAAATGCCAGCGCGCCCCAAATGGATGTAGACGATGCAAAGCAGTGGTTGTTGGCCAACAGTTAGCACCGGTGCAGAAATTTCTGCAGAATGTCCGCACCCAGGTGCGGACATTTCCGCACAGTTTCCGCAGAATTCTACACCCGGGTGCGGAACCAGTGCAGAAACGAAACAAATTTTCGCACCCAGTCCGCACCCGGGTGCGGAAATTTCCGCACAATATCTGCACACTTCTGCGCCCGGATGCGGAAATAGTGCAGACGTTTCCGCATCCAGGTCCTGTACTCACCCAGTCCGCACTTAGCTAAAGTCGTCCGACGCACAAATATAGCCCATTATACAGACTTGTCTCTTTCCCTAGTACGATTCAGTAACATCCTAAACACTAAGTGATAACCCATCTGCCCCCACATAATTGCTCAACGTATTACCTTTCCGGATATCAATAAGCGCCTTCAAGTACAAATGTTTTAATGAATAGATTTTTTAAAAATACAGGGGGAAGATCATTTGTCACTCTTGTTGGCTCTCTGCAGGCGTTTCCGAACTTTCTGCCGTTTGTTCTCAAGCCAGCGATGAAAGATATCCTTTATTTGTCGCGGATTTGTGTTCGGAAATTTCTCAGTTGTCGCGTCTGTAATGAAGAACATAGTTATTGAGTTCCATCCAGACACTGATTCAACTAGCTAAATATAAATTAACAACTAACAACTTACAAATAAGTCCTTGGGCCAGCCTGGTTGACCCGCGCCAGTTGAGTAGTACGGCTAGCCTTGGTGCAAACGTCCACGTAAGCACGTTGGTCACGTACATTTGTACATCGCCAGCCTCCCGCAAGAGCCACCTTTCCACCTTTGTGAAATCAGCAATCGTGACTACAACTAATACTTACCAGCTGTGCATAGCGTTGACCATCTCTTAGATGTTCTCCATACTTTCGGATATCATCCACGGATGAAAGGGGAAGAGGAGCTCGTTGAGTGCCTGAGAACTGCTGGTGGGTACTAAAGCGTCCAGATTCATGTGCAGTCTTTGGAGCGACGAGTAAATCCTTTCTAAATTCCCTATAAAATAGTTTAATTAAAACATGTAGCCTACTCACTGAGAACGAGGTTCGCCAGGTCAGGGGAAATTACGCTAGCCTTGGAATTTGGAGAGTCAGTTCTAGAAAGTAAATTACATGGAATGTTAAGAAAACCTGAGGATCGGGGTAGAACTGGGTGGTTCTGGATCGCCCACGGCGGGAAGTGTTGTATACGTGGAACCGCTGATAGATTCTAGATGGTGGTAAGGAAATAAAACGTACGTTCCACATATCATCCGGGCATCACGAGGGACGGGTAGCGCGTCTTGAACAGGAATTATACTACTAATCGTGGCAGTCGGATTAGTACATCTGAAAATGAGGATTTTACAAATTGAAAAGTTGGTAGGTGCGGGAGGACCTGCAGTCTTTCTGGAGTTGGTGGGCCTATGACTATATACGCAAAATAGGTGCCACCACTGGAATCACGATCCGACCCGTCTGTAAAATCAGACGGCAGCCGTTTCTTTGTACTGCAACCATCGTAATACGATTGATTGAAAATGAACTTACTGCACTGCCGATACACTTCGTACGTGCACGACTTGAGTGGACATCTTGGTAGAGTACCCCTCAGTAATTTGGCATAAAGAGTGCTGGTGGTGCACGAGGGCCAAAGGACTGAATCGGGTGGTACGAACCACGATTCATGCACCATGCCAACAGATCTGTCCGCAAATATGAGAACAGCGTACATTGCCGAAAAACAACTTCCAAATACGACATTTAACTGGAGAATATCCACAAGCAAACGGGAGTTTTGATGGAATAACACAACACTAACATAAATATGTATATATATTTTACGAGGTAATGAGTAATACAAGTAATAAATGAATACATTCGCCGAGCGCCATTTGTAAGAGTACTAACCAATCGATAAGGGTATGCGAAATGGGGGAGTATATACGAGTGTCTCTGCAGGAAAAACTTAAGCATTTACAAGATATTTTATCGACTGATGCAAACAGTCGAGTGTGTTGCAAGTGGGAACATTGAAAAACTAAAACGTCTGTTGGTATCAATACGTGAGTGTAAAATGGGAGAACAGTTTTAAATGTCTGGTACTCAATAGTATCTCCAGAAAAATCTACAATGACGGCTGGCTGACCATCAAGCAAAATGCAGTTGTCAGGAAGGTTTTTCAAAAAAACAACATCCCTATGAACAAACCTGCGACATCCGGCAGTGGCCGACTGCCTCAGTCGCAAGCCAACATCATCCAAAATATCTTCCTTTGGACAGCACGTAATCCCACACTCGGTAAGTCGACGGTAAAGCTGGACAGCTGGTGGGTTTGGCCTATGTATGTAATGCTTCGAATGCCCCAGCTCTGATTCATAGGGAAAACAGGAAAAACGATCCAACCAACCATAAAGCTTGACGAAATTGAGTAAATGGGAGAAGAGGTGTTTATTGTAGACTAAATGACTGAGACCAAAACAGCAACAAATTTTGACACAGAAACCTTAGAAACGCCAATAAACAAACCAGCATATTATTGTGAAAAAAGGTGAACAGCCCATGAAAGTGGTTACCGAAAAATACTTAGGGCATTCGTGAACGTCAGGATGTAAGTTATCTCGTAAAACAACGAGTCCTATGTACGGAAGAAACTATCGTGGCTCAGATGTCTCCCACCGATCCAGGTCTACGACGCCTCAAGATTTTCGGGGGAATCAACACTTAGAGCCAAACTCTGTTGCTCAATGTTATCATTCAGCAGATTCCAGGACTCCAAAGAGAGCCTGGTCTTGTGTTTAATTGGCATGGCTCTGAGTATGATGATAAACTTCCGCACTAAAACAAGACAAACACTATGCATGTAACCTGGTAGGAAACCGCCAAGCATGGGAAAATTTAACTCCTCAATCGGACTTGGACCTATATGGTGCTTCTCTTGCTTTCTGGTCCGGAAATCATAGTCACGACGCAAGAGAGCTGTCAACGAGGGAAAAGTCATACATGTGCCAATGTGCACATTCTTTTGTGTACAGTAATCACAGCCATAACATCCTATATGTCCCTTCGCTTGCTTCAGAAAGGCCCTGGCAGGACTATCACAAATAATGCACTGAAGACGGATGGTGTGAGTATTGTTAACCCCAGAGTCACCGTTCGCCGGACGTCTGTCAACTCAGCGACCGTGTCAGACATTAGCTGATGAGCGTCATTAAGTTTTTGCTTACCACAGTATATTTCAACGACGAAAGGCTGACCAAGAAAGGGTGAAATTATGGGGGAGAGTATAGGCCACACTTGAGTCCGCGAGTTGTTATGGGCCCGAATACCGTCAACGTTCATTTGAATTTCGATATTTGCAACCCTAGTCTGAATCTCACGGAGCTGTTGCAGCAAACCTGCTTTCAACCCAAGGTGGAAGTACATCCCACCGGCCTTCTGTCGCACGCAGCAACGACGGGAGGATTTCATTACGGTCCGTGGATCCTTCGAAAGAGACAGAAAAATGTATCTGAGTTTGTCCAACTCAACGGCCAAACCGGATAAAGGTAGGTTCAGCCTTCGCGCCATCCGACGAACAGCCGTTAAAATACTTCTACCTGGTTGTGAATGGTTTAAAAAGGATACTGATGAAAAGCAATATAAGTGCAAGCAGAAAATACGGACTGATCCCATCAACGACTTGCAGTGGGCTACCTTATGGCAAAAAGCAGGAACCGAAAGGTTCTCCAGGGACCGCAGTGGTAAATGTCTTTATGGTTCCATAGTCCTGATAACCGCCGGCAAACATCGTGGTAAATCGCAGCCTAGTTTATCACCTGGAACGGTCGAATTCGGCATATCTAGAGCCTATCATCTGATGAACCACGAATCTTACCCTCAGGTAGTCGACTAAAGGCATTATGGACGCATTCATCAGTCGGGCAACGAAAACAGCCACTTGCCGCAACAGCCTGTCGAACTTTCCTATAGATCCTTGTTCTCGAAGAGACTTTACGAGCAACACGAACAGATTTCGGGCGCATTGACGGTTACTTGAAATGAAAAATATTTTTTACGGTTTCGTTCACGCAAATACACCAGGAATAAAACATATGAAAGCACAACAAAACTCAGTCTCAGCCGCACGTGAGGACAAGCAGAACGCAGGTCTTCCGGCGAGCAATGGCTCCGCACAGTTAAACAAAACCACTTAAATAGGCTGACCGTTTGCATTTCTTAGGCACACGGAAATGCAAGGTATTGTGGTTTTTTATTACTGTGAAACAAATGAAGAAGCTCTGATGCTTATTAAAAGTCTCAATCTCTGGAGACTTAAAAGCCAAAAATTAATGCAGAAGATCTTCACAGATTCCGCACAGGTTCTGCATCCAGGAGCGGACGCGTGCTAACTGGGGGACTGACACCTTCCCCTGAAAGGATAAAATTGCTTCCATGTGTTATTCGGAGAATACTCGTGGGCGCCTTCGTCGTTCAAGGTGAGAATTAGCTTGAAGACGTTACAAGGATATACATCGAAAAAAATTTAGGTATTCTGCTCTTATCAAACGGGTCCCTCTCACTCCACTTAAAAAATCGGTCCAAACGGTACTCGCCGCTCCACGGATGGTTCGCATCTCTGATCATTTTACGCTTGTGGACTTCCAAATGCTCCACGGGGGGGCTGTTAAACCTATGTGCAGCGGTTTATCTTTAATGTGTATAAGTGTAGTATGCACGCTATAGAAGCAACAGGGGACAATGAGTCCCCGAATACAGGCGCTCACAATTTCCGAGGGCGGAAAACATCACCGATGCTTACATATAAATCAACCAAACTGGCAGACACCGTATACTACAGAAGTCAACAAAAACCTGGAAATTCACCAGCCCACTGGACACTTCAGTGTGGACCGGCATTCACCGGATACTGAATCATGATCGGTTGTTGGATTCACATTCTCAACCAGGCAAAGCTCGCCGCAGAGAGGCTCAATCAGGATTCAGTCATTTTCTCGCGCAGTTTGCCAGGTTGCAGAAAGTAACCAGGCAAATTTTTGTCACAATGGGCTCCTCTCTGTTCAGTCCGTCAATAATCAGCCTTAATTTGATCCCTGAATGTCCTCCTCACAGGTGTTTTCGGGGCTGATTGCACGGACTAATCAATGCAATCTTCGGGCGCCTTGGGAATCGCCTGTCCACCAGACTTCCCTGTTGGCACGCCTTTTTGTTTTCGTCCGAGGTCTAATAATCTATAGGTTGGCTTGTGCTGAAAACATTTGTCGATAATTTGGTTGGTAAGATACTCAGTTCGATTTGAGGCTTCAAAAGCATTTTATGGAAGCTAAGGTAACAACGAATGACACAGAAGTGGGTCTCGTAGAATGTGAATTTTTCTTTTGAGCATGGAGTAGTTCCACTGTTAACATCGTGTGCTTTGTTCATCGGCTTGCATAAGCTCTGGACTTGCCTTTACTTTAGGTGGCAAAGATAAGCAACAACGCGTACAGTTATAAGTATGGCTGGCCGTCATTGGCCGATAGATTAGGTTAATGTGCATAGTCGGGGTCTCACGTCCATTGATTCGCACAAATACATTCTTCGCGTTTACTGTGAGCAGCGAAGACAAGCGATAATGCGCACATTAATGAGGGGTGTGGGCAAACTTAAGCCGTTTTACTTTAGGGGCAAAGATAAGCAACAACGCGTACAGTTATAAGTATGGCTGGCCGTCATTGGCCGATAGATTAGGTTAATGTGCATAGTCGGGGTCTCACGTCCATTGATTCGCACAAATACATTCTTCGCGTTTACTGTGAGCAGCGAAGACAAGCGATAATGCGCACATTAATGAGGGGTGTGGGCAAACTTAAGCCGTTGGATTATGTCGCCAGGGTTGTTAAGGCCTCATACGCAATTACAATGAAGATTCAAGGAAGGCAAGAGAGCGTGCAGTTATCATGATGACTGGCAAAGGTTTGCCTTATTTTCCGTGTATGTGGTTGGTTTTTAACATGTTCTACAACTGACCAGCGTGACTATTTCCAATTAGAGAGAAATCGTCATGTTGGTAATCCACATAAGGATATCCCAAAACGCTGCGTTGTTCACTGGCCAGTTGAGCATATTGGAGACTGCGGATCTTCCACAGAGGTGCATACTTGCATCACACTGATGCAAGTATTGATCAATGGTGCATTAAATGCATCGAAACCTGCGTTGTGCCAAATTTCACCGAAAAACTTATCTATTATGTTACGTTCGAGAGGTCTTGAACATGTACGTGTCAGGCACTTGTTTTTACAAGTGTTATTTCTACGTGATATTCTCTAGATGTCATCTCACTCGTAGAGGACGACTCGGAAACCTGAAATGTGCAAAAGGTGGATTTCGTGCGTTATCTCTTTAACCGGTAATGAAATGCGAACCGGTGGTAATAGACAAACCTGAAATTTTACTCAAACGAAATGCTGTGAGCAACATATCCCCGAAACGCGTAAACAAATTTGGATACCCCTCCGTAAAATTCACAACTTCGAAAACACCACAGTTCCAAGGAAAAATTTAGTTTACCTCTATCTTATTGCGACACTGATTGGCCATGCCGGGTGCCTAACTGAAGTTTGGAAGGTGATTTACGCGCATACAGAGCCGAATAACCGCGCGATGATCCCAGATGCAAAAACTTTGCGAGTGGAATAAAACTTGTGTCAAATTGTTTCACTAGGTCGCGTGTGTGCTCAAACCGAAGATGATTGTAATCCACGTTTTTTCAGCTCAGTGAATTTCATCGTCCACTGATGTAGTCATAACCTTGCGGGAAAACTGTAGTGGAATACATTTCTGGCATCGCTGTGACTCCTGGATGCTCAGCTGGAGCTCAAAAGTTTGGACTTTCTCTGAACTCATATGCTCCTCTCTTTTAATCCACCAGGGTCACTTCGTAGCTTTTGAAAATTAAATTCCCTTGTACAACTGCTGAGTGCACGCACAATCAGCATAGAGATTGGTTAGTTTTTACGACAGCAAAAAAGCGTGCCCATTCATGTTGAATTTGCGAGCGAGCCAAGTAAAGAACGAGTTAAATGGTTAAAGAGCATAAATTACGGAAGAAGGATTGCCTGAACAGGCAAGAAATTAGTCTAAAACAATTTGGGGAATTTATTCCAAGGTTTTCCAAGCAATACACGGAGCCATGGATTCACGGGTTGAAATGATGGCTCCTGGCCTTTGCCCAACGTTTTTGGTCGGCATTGTTGTTGTCGTTCGGCGTCTGCCATTCATCTGAAAGATACAGTTAATAAGGGGTTTAGCACTACTCTTCAAGTTCTCAGCATGGGACGGTTAGGTATGAGTTCAAACATCATTTTTCGATGTCCCCGCCATGTGTTTGCCGGGTCAACGGTGAAAAACCTGCTGATCAAATAGGCACAATAAAAAATTATTTCTCCTCAGAGTCGAAGATACTCCGGGGGAAAGAGGTCAAGCACCGCGAGACTTGTTTCGTAGTCCATGGATGTAAGCACGGCAACCATTTTCGCAGCAGCTCGCTGGGCGAGCTCGACGAGCGTTATGCACTTTTGCACACTCTAGAAGTGCTTTAAGGTAGGCCCCATAGGGTGTGAAAGTCCATGCGAGTAATAAGGGAGAAGATGCGCTGATCCATCCGCAGAAAGGCGAATGCCCTTTGAGACGATTTCGTGTGATGCCGTGAGGAGGAAATGTTTAAAAATAGCCGGATAGCAAAATCCACTTTGGCATCTATCCTCGTGATGTCTTCTGGTCTATTCTCACCATCCACAGAGGCTTTCGCTGAGCCTCTCCGAACTGCATGTAGACGCACCCTTCGTCATTCAGAGGTAGACGCCAGTCCAACGACCACTGTTTTTGATCGCCCAGATGCATTTAGAGGGCGCTTGCATTTGAATTCCAGGATTACAAGTTGTCTGCAAAAATAGACATACACTTGGAAGAACGCCTTGCTAGTCATCGACGCAGATCAGGCACAGGTGTGATCCCAAAACGGAGCTTTAAGATACTCCAATGTAAACTACCAACTAAGAAAAGTAAGTTGAGCCTGTCTTTTCACTTAAGCGCGGCCATCAGTCTCTGCGACGTGGACCGTAGTCTCCGCCTCAAAACTTCAGCGCTTTCTAAATCTATTTTGTGTCCAATGTTCACTACATGTACTGCAATTGCCGAGTTCTTTGTAAACGCTCGATATTCATTTGCGTTTCTCGGTGGCCTGTTTATTTTCCTCTTACGCTCCCCGATTTTGGTATGGAGTTCATTGGCCGTCTGTCCTGTGCAGAACCTAATGCAGTGGTTTCGCTTGATTTTGTAGACAAGTCCCTAGTTCTCTCTGCCGAAGGCGATTCTTCAAATGTACCAGCGCAAAGCACAGTGTTCCCCCTCTAAAAGCTACCTTTTTGTTGGGCGTGCTTAGATTCTTCCGAAAGACCTCCGATGTTCCTGGTTTATGTGGAATTACATCGGTGCCAAGTCATTCTCGCCACCGGTACCAGAAGCCTCCGTAATTGACGTCTAATAAAACTAGTCGGATATCCACCACCCCAAATGCTGATTTTTTACTTCAGTTTGGGCCGCTGTCCGATCAACTTTGTCCGTGCACCGAACCCTCACCAGCCTAAACATTGATGCGGCAGTGTTATCGAATACCCATTTCGGATGGGTAATCGGGTGGTTCAGAACTGCCCCAGTGTCATTTGGCCTCTCGCATACTGCCGACTTTGTTTACCCTAACATAATAATAATAATGTTGTAGAAGAAAGCTTTCCAACTGCGTGCTCCCGTTTCCAACCCCAAGTGACAGCCAATCCCCATATTTTACCCTAACATAATAATAATAGTGTTGTAGAAGACAGCTTTCCAACTGCGTGCTCCCGTTTCCAACCCCAAGTGACAGCCAATCCTCATATTTATTCCCCTTGACCAGATGAACTGAAACCTTCCTGTTTTACTGAACTATTTTTATAACTCTTACGGACTTTGGTCGGACATTGTGATTTTGCGGTTGCCCGCCGTCGATATCTGTTTGGTTGTGACGATATCGATTTTGAGGCGTAGTGAACTGCGCTTTATCCTCAGGCTGGTAATTTTACCGCCTTATTTTTGTAACCCTACGGTATCTGCAGAGGAGAATCCGTTGAGGTTTGTGGAATATGTATATTATTGTATTTGCAATAGTACCGTGATTCCAGAATTCGGATTCCTTGGTCGTTTTCCTGGATTGGCACGCGTGACTCAAACTCAGAAAGCAGACAGCCGTAACAAATGTTCAATCTCAACTTGTGGGTGGCATACCCTTTGGCATGATGAGACGTTTACAGTCAGAATGAAGCATGACTGGGGGGTTGCGGGTAATGAGGATTGCATGAAAAGAGGACAATGTCATAAACAGTGGAAAATATCCGATAAACTAACAATAATATATTTCTTTACCAACCTGTAGGGAACAAGGGACATGAAGTCGACTAATTCAAAGACTTAGCTGGCTGATATGAACCAAAACTAAAAAGTGCTGGCCATGATTGACCTTGGGCGGCTGGGTAAATGGTCGGAGTCACAACGAGCAAAAGTGGAGATGGAGAGAGAGAGCAATTCAACTTGGGAGCACATGGCAAATTTTGTCTCAGAAATGTGGTTTAATCTGAGACTATGCAGACGCACCGGTTGCACTGTTGTAGGGAAGTCGGATGCAAGAGATAGGTTGGATTTGGATATGGTGCTAGTGCATAGTGATAACTGAACACAGTATACGGAATCGAACTTTTGGCAGTAGCAATCCGAAATGTAGCACAAAGACAGGCTGGCCGAATTTGAGCGAAAATTCATCGCTTACGAAAGAACTCATCCCAGGGACGGTTGGGGCTCGTAGTTGCATTTACAGGCTCAAGTGGGCGAGTGGCTTCGGTCGAGATTCTGAAGAAAATAGCTGCGGAAGTGCCATCACACTGGGTATGACAGTGTCATACCATCACTGCGCTGACATGCTCCGGTTTATGGACAGCCCCGTAGCGGTATTCGAAGGTGCCGCGATCGGAGAAGGGATACGCATTTCCGCGGCGGCTGGTTCTGAATGAGACGGAGATTGACACAGCGAGTCAGGGTCACGGAGAGTTCCCCTTTCGCTGGAGGACCGTGTGAGTGCAGACCGGGGACCGGCCAGACTGAATGAATAACAGTTCCACGGGGCGTTTTGGGAAACTGCAGCCGAAGTTTGAAGCTTGGGAAGAGGAGCAATTAGGAAGGAATAGAGTGAAAGCAGTAGCATGTGGCGAGTGACAGTCTAAAAATGTCAAAGTACCCGAGATAGACGTAATCCCAATACTAAATTTGATGTATGGATTCAGCTCATTTAGATAGTCGTAAAGCTCACTAACCTTGTCTCGTTTCATCACGCCGAATGTATGTACATAACACCAGCACACCTTTGATGGGTAAGGGAATCCGTCTGGAGCTTTCTGTTTAAGTTCTTTTATAAATGCGTTTGCCAAAACCGGGGATATCGGAGATCCCATTGCTAGACCTTGTTCTTTAGTGTAAACCTTAGAGTCAAAAGCAAAGTGGGTGAAATTCAGACTTACTTTTATGCGTTCCACTTTCTCCTCCACCATGAGCTGTGTCGGTTCTGTGAGGGTGGCGTCTACTAGTAGCAGTCGCTTGGCCATTTCTATTTCCCCTTTGGCAGATTTGTATATAACGAATCACGGATTCACGGATTCACGGATTGATACACAGGATCGAGGCTTTTGCCCGAGTTTCCGGGTCGGTTTTGTTCTTGTCGGTCAGTGGCTGTCGTTCACCTGAAAGGCACAAGTGAAAAAGGGTGTAGCACTGCTCTTTATGTTCTCAGCGCGGGGCAGTATGCTCGCCAGCGCGAGGATTTGCATAAATAAATGTCTAATAGTGCTTTAAATTGGGTTCGAGAAGGAGCGTGCACAACCGTCGGAGGAAGGTCATTCCACGCAGCTACTACCCGAAATGAAAAAAAGTTTTGTCTAACGGATGTGTGTGCCCTGAGCTTGAAGATTTTCTTACTATGCCCCCGCCGGGTGTTTGCTGGGTCAACGGTAAAAAACCTGTTTGCCAAGCTTTGTTCAAACAGGGCGTAGGTAAGAATTAGGTCCCCTTGGAGGCGACGGTACTCCAGGGGAAAGAGATCAAGCGTCGCGAGACGCGTTTCGTAGTCCACGGACTTGAGGCCGGCAACCATTCTCGTGGCGGCCCGCTGGACACGCTCAATGAGGGTAACGTCTTTCGTACGTCCTGAGTAGACAACTTGGTTGGCGTACTCCAGGAGCGGTCTGACGTAGGCCCCATAGAGTATTTGGAAGTCCATGCGAATAATACGGGAGAAGGTACGTCGGATCATACGTAAAACGGCGAATGCCTTTTGGG
>NW_008752282.1:0-17329 GCF_000715545.1 Opisthorchis viverrini | reverse complement strand
ATGAAGGGTTATCACTCAAATGTTTTGTTAGAGTAATAAAATTCAACAATTACTCGTGTGTACTCTGTGAATAGATTGAACAACGAAAAAAATTTTCACGAATTTGCACGAGGAAAAAACGAAACCGATTTCGAACGTACCGCGCGACCAGGAATCGACATCAAAACTTACAAGGAGGTCATCTGGTTCAACCATGACATCCGCTACTTTGTTGGCAAAGTAATGCAAATTCCAAATATAAGTGCTAGATTTCCTGTTGAGGGAATTTGATGTATTGGCCAAGAATCTGGCCGGCTCATGTGGTGAGGAACCTAATCGGTCTACTGTCTGTCTAACCTGGCATCCGGTTTATGGACATTTGAAAGGCAATTAAGTCGTGCCTGGATTGAACTTTGGGGTAAAATCGATGCCAGTTTTCTTGCCATAAGTGGTTTATCACAGATCGCAAATATCTCCCAAGTTTAGCTTCACTCCTATCTTAGGCGTTTAGGAGCGATTTCATCAATTAGGTTACTCTGGAGCCTTGAGCGTTGAGTGGCAGCTTTAAGAGGTGTTCTTTCAATGGTGCACTTATGAGACTTGTTTTCGCAAAAGGACTGCATCTTGGAGCTAACCAGCAGTCTTCTGATCTGACAAATTTTATGCTGCTTATTCAACTGCAGTCGGTTTCCTTTTGTGAT
This sequence comes from Opisthorchis viverrini, assembly GCF_000715545.1. Lineage (NCBI taxonomy): Eukaryota > Metazoa > Platyhelminthes > Trematoda > Opisthorchiida > Opisthorchiidae > Opisthorchis > Opisthorchis viverrini. Next base: position 16,649 of record NW_008752282.1, on the reverse strand, counting down.
TATGCCGGCTCCCAAATCGTCTGCGATCAGTGTGGCTAACTAGGTGTGCAAAGGACTTTCCAGTTTGATGATGCCAGGTTTGCGGCTTCGGCTATAAGGGTCCAGGGTGAAAACTGCATTCACAATCAAAGAAGCCACATTTGCTGGGATTGACTTGGGGTTGAGAGTTTCACAAACTTAGTGGTTGTAGGGTTCTCGTGGCGTTCCTCGATGTCGAGGTGGGCCCTTGTGTTAATTTGTTGGTAGGCTCTCACGTTGAGTTCCGCACGTCTGGCCCAGTCCAGCTCAAAATTACGGCTTGAGCTTGGAGTTCACTGCTGCGCCTTCGTCCTCTATTACTCTCTCTATGTGCTTTGGGCGCTGAGTCCTCGGGAGCCTTGTCTCCTCTCAAGTGTCGCTGCCTTTTTTAGTCTAAACGTCTGCAAGGGTTGCGTAGAAAATGCAATCAAGAGTTGTGATCCGTTTCGTCGGCATGCTCCCAGGAGTACAAGGGTATTAACTATCAGATGTTTGGCCATACGTTTGGAGTCGTTTAAGCTAACGTCAAGTGAAAGCCAAATTCGCACCTTGTTCCCAAAACTGCCGCCGCCCAGCTTTCGAGCCAATAGAGGGCGATCCTTCGATATATGCTTGATCGTTGGGCAGTCTTTTGACTTCTGACGTTCCATTTCAAGATTTTCTGTACGGTAAATAGGGGGAAAGAGAAACTAGATGCCCAAGCGTTCGCTTGATTCTCTTGTAGCGTAACCAGTCTGCTTGAAAGGCTTCGCGGCCAGGCTTTGTGGGGACACTACCAGGAAGCAACCGCGTCTTCTTCGTTGTGTAATTTTGAGAATAACCCTAAATTATTAGCCTGCCACCTTTCATGCCACTGTTTATTAGAGATACCGTGGTAATCTTTATCGTTGCGTTAGAGAGCCAAATGACCTTCTTCTCCGCCAGAGGACTTGAAATGGAGGGCACGGAGTATTGGTTTAGCGAAGAAAGTTCGTTGTCAGCTTTCTTTTAGGTTGCTGTGTTCCTTGTGGTTGCTCCCTCCAGAGCTTTAGAAGGGCGCGTCATTTTTGCTTCTTATATCCCAATCAAAGTTGAACGATCCAACTGGTGCTTTAGATTCAGCAATGAGGACTTCGTTTCGATTTTGATGGCTCCATTTTTAGTTGCGGAACGCAGCGTACTTTCAAGGTTGAGGCGGCTGGCGCAGAGAAATGGGTCGGGAAAGTTAGCTAGTTAGCTTAACTCGCCGCATTCTAACCTGTAGCTTTGCGAAAAAAGGCGAACAAACGCTTTGATATTGCCAAATGCAATATTACCTTTACTTCCACGCACAAAAGCGCTAACTAGAAACGTATCCAGTATTTCAAGGTTGCTCTGCTCGGAGAAGCTAAAATCTCACGGAGGAGGGAGAGTGCAGAACACTCGTTCAGGCGAAAAGATTCATTATCAGCTTTCGTCCAGGCCGCTTTGTTCTTTGTGTTTGTGTCCCCCAGAGCTTCAAACAAAGCGCCTTTTTTGTTTGGGACGTCCTGATCGAAACCGAACATTCACATTGGTATTTGCGATTCAGCATTGGGGGATTGGTTTCGGTTTTGGTAGCTTCCTTTTTAGCTACGGAATGCCTAGCACCCTTAACATGTTGGCAGGTGACGCAGACAAACGGGTCAGGTGAGTTGGCCAGTTGGCCTACCTGTAAATCCACGCATTTAGAGTACCACCAGGCCTTGAAGGTATGGCATCGGATACCAAATCTTGCATTCGACGGACACCCATTTTGCCCGCATCGATTGTGGTTCATCGGTGGCTACAATGAGCAGCCTGTATTGCTTTGGGTCATGATTGCGGTTGAGTAAACCGCAAGAACTGAATACAAACTGACAGAGGCTATCCCGTAAAGGTTATGGCAAGGTAAAAATAAACAAACGAAACGTGTGTGTGTTGTGAATGGATCTAATAGCAAAATAATTCTTTGACAAATTTGCACGAAGGGAAGGCGAAACCGCGTTCGAACTACCGCCGCTAGGTCCAGTTTGTACAATTTGACGTTTACAAGGTGACTACGTAAGCTTGACATTGCGAAACTCATCCACATGCATCAAAATGTCATTAATCAACTCTTTTACATGACATTTTCACGATAACCGACGCTCCAGTTAGCTTCGATGTAGAAAATTTCACGGCAGAGTGCAGAAAACCCTAGTTCAATACCCTGATTTCGCCACCCACTCAGCATTTAGCAAACACTCACCGGCGCGCCAGTTTGGCTCATTGTAAATGTTTATTTCTTCCCTCAGTGTGATTCGCAAACGTCCTCGAAATTATGCTCCCGTGCCGCGGTAACCCGACGAACCAGCTGCCAACAGAATTGTCCCTGAAACGTAAACCAAGCAATCATGCGAACTGACAAAATGAAACAAACGCGAAAACGATTATGTGTTGCAAACTAAATAGTGTGGTCAAAAAATAACAGTAAATTTTGAAACAGCAACCTTAAAACTATCAATGGAAAAATCAACATAATGCTGTGAAAAGGGGGGAATGGCCTATGAAAGTTATTACAGAAAAGCATGCAGCGTTTCAAGCGGTATGATATAAAATATCTGGTGAAAAATCGAATCCCGTGTAGGAAGGGAACTGTCAGAAATAAGAAGACTTCCGCCGCTCCAAATCCATCACACCTTGGCATTTTCTGGGAAATGTACGCTGAGGACAACACGCCGCTTCTCAATTTTATCATTAAGTAGGTTCCAGGTCTTCAAAGTGAGCCTAGTATTGGGTCTAAATGACGTAGATGATTAAGCTGAGGATTTTGCACTGAAAACACTGCACGTAATCGGGTTGGAAACCAACGATCATTGAAAAAATAATCTTACCCCGGTCTAGGTTCTCTATGGCGATTTCCTAGATTTCAGGTACAGAACTCAGAGTCATGACGTACGCGGGCTGGTAATGACAGAAAAGCCACTTGTGTGTCAGTTGCCACAAAAGTAATGTTCTGCATGCCTCCGTACTTGGTTCACGAATGCTTCAGGGGCCTGGCAAACAATACATGAAAGGCGGACTGTAGTGATGCAGTTATCTGCGGAAACACTTGTCGCTAAGACGCCCGTCAGCTCGGTAGCTGTGTTGAACCGTTGAACATCACTTGGCTTGTTCATGCCGCAAGATATACCCGTATCAAAAGAATGACTGATGAAGGGAAAGATCATTCGGGAATGGGCTACAGCTGTGTTCGCTCAAAATAACAGCAACGTTCATTTGAATGTTGGTGTTTGTCATCCCATCATGAAGCTCTTGGGGCAGCCGCAGCAAACCCGCTTTCATTCCAGAGGGCGTGTACGTCCCACTGGCCCTTTGTCGCATTGACGCGGGGTTTCCAAAACAATTCGTTGAGTCTTCATGAGAAGAAGAAATATCTCAGCCCCTCCAGCACAGTGGCTTAACCAGTCAACGTAAGGATCAGTCTTTGAGCCATCTGGCGAACAGCTGTTTTAAGATGTTCCAACGCGGCACTTGGTGGTTAGAGAAGTAGGCAGTTGGCACACAATATGGGTGTACGCGGAATATACGGATTGATCCCTAGGTAACTTGGAGTGGGTTTTCTCTTGCCGTGAACAGCTGTATTATGGAGTGGAGGGATTTCCGGGGACCCCGGTGGCGCCTCCCTTTTCAATCTTAAAGTAGTAATGATGGGACTTAGTGAAGCCGCCGATGGTGAGCAGTTGTATTGTATAGACAACTCAAGCATAGCAGGGACTTCCGGCCTGATTAATTATGAATCTTACGCACAGAGGTTTTACCCGTTGGATCGTGACCGCCCGACATGCTTTCCTCTATACGTTTGAAGCCAACCAGCCCGTACGAAGTAATTTTTGGGACATTGACGATTGCTCAAAAAATCTCGTTTACAATTTTGGTGCGCGTAAACACACCAGACGTAGAGGATACCACAGGACGACAAACCTAGCTCAGGCACAAGGCGGATAAGCCGTACGCACAGCCTCCCGCCAATAACCGCTGGAGGTAAGTTGATCGATGGTTTATATTCTGTGGGGACCCGTAGTGGGGTTTGTTCTTATTAAGTAAATGTATCGTGGTGTGTAGCCGGCTGGGATGACTGTCGTTTCTCATCACCAACGCGGTGGGGGTCTGAACGCAGACAACAACTAGTAGGCTGTGCCAAGGTGTCGGCTATATGGCCGGCGCATTACTGGTGGTTAGGTCCATGCTGCTTGGTAGTCAGTGAGGCCACCGACATGCCAATCATACGACTGCTTCGGAGATTTGATTGACCCTGGTCATTGCATAGGCGGTTAGGAGACGCCCGCCGAGTTGTCGTGCGCACTCACTAATTGATGATTTTCGTGGTTTCATTTGGCTATAATAATTCTGTCGGAAGGTACAACTCACGTTCCAACGTTAGAGGTGATGGACCGAAGCAATTCGTGGCCTGGGTGATAGTGCGTGGTTCTTGTTTCACTAATTCGCATGAGGTGGTGGGAGGATGGCTTAAATGCCGTGCCTTGAACGGGAGAAGGAATGCTGAGACTGCATAGGGTGATACGCACTCTTCAACGGGATGTGACGGCAGTCTTTTGGTTTACAATGGAACACAACACTTTGTGGTCGAACACAACCGGAGTACACCTGATGTCCCTCGAGAGGCATCACGCAGATCTGCATGATGGGGATAGGGCCAAAGACATCGAGTCTTAAGAGATCGTTTGGGTCCTTGGTGGTAAATCCTTGCAAGACGGCACGTGGAGAAGTAGTTCTGGTTATTTTTGCGCATTAGGGCATGGCCGTGTAATTTGTAGCCAATGTCACAAAAAACCTTTATCACGTCGATTTAATTACGCTGCGTGCGTCAGCATGGGTCTTTCACGTTCTCTTCTAAGGGCAGCAAACACAATCCAACATAAGTTCTATCTACCGAATTGCCTGCTCCCATGCCCCTGGAATTTTTCAGGCTAACAGAGGGACTGTTGGTCTGTTCGAAAGTTTATTCATTTGGAAGCCAAACTGAAGCAAATGAATGGTTGGTCCAAGTCAGGCGATCCATATCATGACAAATTACTGCTCCATACGGGGACTAGCTGCTTAGCAGAGGTTTGCACCAACAGCCGCTAATGGCTCGATGACCAGGTGGGGTAGGCTTGGGCGTGTGGCGTTTTTGTACCTTTATTTTACTTCCATTATAACACTAGGTATTTCATCAATTGCATAATCGTTTTTTGTTTGAATACGAGAAACTACAAAAAGCGCGCCCTTGTACAATTTCACATAATACAAGCGTGGTCACGTGCTTCGACTCTCTCTTCTGATTTCGCTCGCGCTTGCAGCGGTCATTCGCGAGTCTCATATACTAACTCTGTTACCCAAAACATTTCAGACTATCTTCGGAATCTATTATATGTGGAAACTGTTGAGAAGAAGACCTCTGGACCAACACTATTGGATTATTGTTTATTCGCTGACCTGGGCCAACGACGAACTATTTTAAAGAGAACAATTGTTAGTGAGTCTGTTCCATCTGACCTATTTATTTTTGTATACCCAACTTAGCGTAATTATTTTTATTACTTTGCCACACACTCCTGGTAAACTGACTTATTGGGTAGCCAGACCACTACAGGCGCAGGGCCTGTTGGTTGGCTGCTCAAATCCGGACGAGTTCGTCCGACCACCTTTAAACTTTTCCCGTTAGCACGATTCTTCATAGGACACTACTGCTTTTGCTGACGGTCATATACAGCAAAAAATAGGATTAACCAAGACGAAAAAAACTAAATCTGCCGAATGCGAAAAGACATGGATATGTATGCATATCCAGGACTGTAGTTGAGTTTGAATAGAGATTTCCGGTAACAAAAATCTCGAATTCCTACCGAGTTTTTATTCGAAGAAGTGATGTGGTTAATCAGAAAGACAGGTCGATGTGGGGCATTTTAAGTTGCGTGGATACGTGCTGCGATGTTAATTTTACTTATTCCCTTTATAGACGTTAATTGTACATATCTAAGCAGAGAAATAGAGATCTCCAAGAATAAATTTCTTAAAATTGTTTTGTGCTGTTTTATCGCTCACACCGGTAGTCCATCTTTCTTTAGTATATGCGCATTAACCGTTTAACTTTTTTCCCTGGTTTGTGCACAAGTGAGGTTTGAACGCGCGCGCTTCCGGGCCGGTGAACAACTAACCAATCAGAATGCGGGCTTGTGCATGAGATGTATGCCGTTCTGTTGGGGTCTGGAACAAGCTGCCCGGGAGATAAGGCTTGAAGTGCCGAAGAAATCGAACGAGGACCAGCATTTCCCATACAAAGTCAGGTTATTGTCCTTCCTGTATCTAGTCATCAGCCAGTGTAGCTCACAAAAGCCTCTTGGTCGTTTTGTTTTGATCGTACAGCTCCAGTGGCTGTGTCGTTGTTGCGTCTACCGAGGACAAGCGAGCGGTTTTTGATTAAGTTGTATCCGGAGACTAGAATTGGACTTTGATTTGTTCGTCAAGGCCTCAAAGGCTTCACGACACTTCCTCCCTGTGCGGGAACTTCCGTCTTCTGTTAATCTCAGAAGCGGTGTTGTTATCTCTGCGAAACGGGACACAAACTTACGTTGGTTTGAGGAAAGCTCAAGATTAGTACTTCCTCCAGACGTTCGTTAGCGGGAAGGAGTCGCGTCTTATTACTGAGTTGAGTTTGCGATATTTGGTACACAAACAAAGATTACCGTCCTTCATTTACTGGATTCACGAAACCCAAGACGAGTTTGACGGCTTTGGAAAATATTTATGCAACATGTTCTTAAGCAGTACATCCAGCTGAGGCTTGATGCACTAGTTAGTCGCCCTAGTGCATGCCAAAACGGGGGTGATCCGTATCAATCTCGCGCTTGACCATGTTGGTTCGGCTTAGTATCACCCACCGCTTGAAATTTGTCGACACCACTGAAGGTTTAGCTTATCCCTAACTGGAATGTCTGTTCGGTTACACATGGGTTTCATCATGGTCTTGCTGTTTGCCTAGTTATTGGCGTTCACTGAGTTGTGACTTCTGGACATCAATCAGATTGTGCGGGTTTTCACATTGGTTACTCCGGGTTTGTTCTCCTGGTCAGAAAACCCACCCTAGGATGGCAAGCCATATAGGCGATTGGTGATGATGAGCTTTTGCTCGAAGCTCGTAGATACAAATCGGATGGAGACGGGTACCACAGAAACAATACAGAAAACGGTGGCCATTGGTCGTCAAAACTGACTGTAAGTGGGCTCTGATGCTCTAGCCCTGATTAAATGTAACAGTACCGTTGATATGACTAAGCGTGGTGCATCTTTACCTCCCAATGCTTCTGCTCTTACATTATGAAGAAAACTTGACCGAACGGTTAGTGGTGAACGAAGAGATATTAACACTGAACTGCGTACCCATAGCACGATTGGGTACCCGATGTCGATTTCCAATTAGGCTCATTATTCCCACTTCATCGACCCCTCAGTCTTTAATCTGTCCGTGTCGACAAGTATGGAGTCCAGTAGGTAGGTTTCGGCGACTCGTATCGTAAAACCTGCTTCGGTGGTGGTGATCAGTTGATGGATTAATTATTTGGCAGCCTTGCAAGCCTATGCAGCTCGAACAGCACCAGCCAAGGTAGGCGGCGGCTTTCTAACAAATTGAGATTTGGCCCTTGGATTAGTGGGCTCTAGAGTGAAGGACCTGGTGTTTGAGGTTGGCAGACATATTGGGGAGCGCTCACACGGCCAACTCGCGCGAGTCCACAGAGTACATTTAAGCGTTCTGATAAGTCTTGCTTGTAGTACAAAATATTTCCAAGATTACAACAACAGGTACGAAGGAACCAAACAGCATACTTATGGCCTTCCATACTAGTTTATATCATCTGTTTGTGGTGAGTTGCATGCGATCAGTCTTCCGACTATCTTATCACTCAGGAAACCGAAGGTTACCTTTGGATGTTCATGATGTACGTCTATTAAGTGCATCTTCATCCGTTGTCCCCACAGTCCAAATTAATGCCCTGTGTGAAGCATGTTTGGCTGTCTGTCCAACAGCCTGTGTTCACACGTTGCGGCACGCACCGGTGAAGTCGAAGGTATTAGATAACGTCGACGCCGACAGGATACAATTGCACTACGATCATCTTTTGCCGTCGGGTAATTATCTCGTCTCTATCACCACTTGCAGTATATGTAAGAACGGGTGAAGTTGATGTGGTCTGAACATTTTACTTGGGCAGAGGACCGCAAGGAAGCCATGAACGAACTCACATTCTTCATCAGTAGTATCCGCCGTTACCTTCGTACCTCGACGTTAGACAGGCAACCAGTGCCAGCACTCACTGTTATGCCAGCTGGTGGTTTGCGATGGGTCTATACAAGTTCGCGCTTATTCGTTAGCATTTACATCGACTCCGATTTCATGCGCACAGCACTGCATTCGGCCTCGCAAAAAACCTGTCGCTCTTTACTATGCGCAGACGTCAAGCGGTTTGACCACTGTTGACCGGCAAGCTTGATTTGAACGCCACCCATTCATTAGTGTCCATGGTCATGACCGTGCACTGATGACATCCCCATAATTGGTGACGAGACGTTTGTAAGCAAGCTCATCAAATGCATCAACGTCCGCTTTATCTACAGTTACTCACTACATTGTTTTACGTCTGCGGAACTTGGCTACTTCGGGTGGAGGATATAGGAAATCTTCAACTCTTTGATCAGCGATATCTTAGGACTGTATCTCGAATCGGGTAGAATAGACAAGATCACAGTGCGTTGATCAGGTGGCGCAAAAAGCATTCAATGAGGGAATTCACCCAGCACAGTAGGCTAAGGCGTCTGGGTAGTGTGCTATGCACACCGAGTCCGTCTACCAAGAATTGTTTTCTCGCACCGCATTCGGATTTGCAAAATATGACTTGGCAGGAGGGAATAGCTGATGTTACACAATGTTTGGTTTGTGTTGGTGCTGTTTGCCTTCCAGGATGATATTAACGTAACGTTCTCTGTGCCTGGCTGACGGTAGTGATTGATGTGACTGCAGTCGCATTCATGCTGCCAGTTTCTATCCAGATTGTAGGACTGACTGTTGGAAGGGTAGACACTGATTATCACCTCTGCATTTCGCAGCTTTGTGGCGAAAAGCGGACAGGGTTTCGAAATAGGAAACTTTTTGAGCTTGCTCATAGACGGAAACTCACAAGCTGTTGCTGTGAGTGGTATCTTTAAATGAAGCATGTCTCCACCCCCATGTTGCTCCTGTGTGCATTGATTTGCGTTACACTCATTTTCTGTCTCGTGTTTTATCTGATTTACCTTGAACCCACTTGTGCACCTCACCTACGAGTGAGAATGGCTTTGAAACTTGTTCATTTATTCATGTATTTCATCTAGGTGTCCACAAACCATTCCTTAACGGCCGGAATTTTTATTTTGGTGAACTCACGTTGCTGTCGATTTTCGGATCAGTTGTTGGTCTTTGAGTCCGCCTAAAAACCACTCGTGCGCTGCTTCTGCACCATGATTTTTGTAATCTGCTAATTTAGGCTGATTCGTCTGGCGGTTCGGTTGTTACAAAGTCAGCTGTTTTTATTGCTAATGAGTGGTGATACTGGGTTTTCGGTAGATGGAAGCGTTATGGAAGGGGTAAGTTTTCCAATTCCATACCATTGGTTTCTCGTCAGGGTGGACAGATTCTACGAACTGCGGTCGCTTGTGCTGCAATCATTTGTCGACCTGTGCACGTGAACAACATCCGTGCAGGTCGTCCAAAGCCTGGACTAAGGTACGTCGACCACTGTCCCTAATAGCTGTTTTACCTCAGCAACCAACACTTAACTGGTATAATACTTTGTGCAGAAATCAGTGGTGGCGAGTTGTCCCATTGTCGTTTGGGTTCGACAGAGCTACAGTTCAAACCTCGCTCGGTCAGATGTGGGACGTATGAAGCAGATGCCAAAACAGCGGGGTATAGCTAGTCGAAGGCTGACCATTTTCTTCCTGTATACTCATTAGGTCGATATCCCTACTACTTCAGGTTGCCCTCCCAGTTTTGGCCTATGCTGGGTCTGGGTCTTCCAGTATCCTGCTGCTGAAAGGAGGCACGGACGCGCAATTCGCTCCGCCAATAGACTACATGTCCGAAGTAAACGAGAGTAGTTCTTATATTTTATCGCTTTGTCTACACAGATCACGCTCTATTTTCTGGAGAAAATGGGACTAGATTGCGAACTGGAGGTTATTCGTCGGTTAGTTATTTTTGTTTTATAACGCAACCTGTTTTCAGTGGATTCTACCCTCAGGGTGGTGGAGTCGTCAAGGCACAAGTACATCGCCTCAGTTCACCCCTCCTCCCAATCACAATGTTAGACCCAGGGCCTGTGGATCACGTGTCAGGCTACGCGTTCGTTGCCGGCCGTGTTCCTGTTAAGGTAGGTCACATTACTGCTTCCTCTTAAACAATAGCAGCTACTTGAATAGGTGTCCGCTCGTTCCTAAGAGTCAATCATGGCAGAAAAGCCAAAAAGGGTGGGGAGAGGGTAACCAGACAAAGAGCTACAAGCACCCGTACTAGTGGTACTCGTAATATGGAACGGCCCCGGGCAGAGTCGTTCCATCCTCTGTGACGAGAATGTGAAGATAACCGAAATGTTCATATTCATGTAAACAGTAATGCTGCCTTCCTTCAACAAGTGGTGATTCAGAAAAGACGACCTAGAACCCACTCACTCCGATCGCCAAACGGTTGGTTGTGACCACTGGCGCATTATTCAGTACTGTTGAAACACTTTTGAAACCAGAGTCTAGCACTACTCAGAACGAAGCTGTTGTTGTCAGCCACACTTTGAGGCAAACAGTTGTCTGTGAGCTCTCGGGCTAGGGATGTTTCCCACAACGAGCTGCGTCAGACTGTCAAGTCTTTTGCTCCGGGCAGGGCTCTGCAAGAAAACCCTGGCACCTGTTGTCTCGTGGATCACAATGTTGACTCGGGCGCTACGGACAGAAGCCGGAAACAAAACCATACCATTTCCGCTACTATGTTACCCAGAGTCTTGAATCCAAGGCTCAAAGTAGGATACCTCAAACAACCCTTTCTTGGAACTAGACACCTTGGAACTAACAACTTCCTATACAGCTCAGGAGCAATGTTTACTTACTCTATCATTTCCAACCTAATTTACTGCCCTTTCCAATACAGATAAATGTACACTTCTAACACCAGGAAATCTGTTCAACGAAGTGACGTCCAATGCTGGTACTGTTCGTTAATTAGGTTCAAAGACGATTCTTTTTTCTTCTCACAAATCGACATACACTATGTCTCCAAAATACCCATACTGGACCATACTTTGATAACACATCTGGACGTGACCAAAGACAGCTCAGTTTGTTCATTATTTAATCCCCGGGTCTCAGTTGATCGGAAGCAGTTCCTCGTGATCCCAGTGAGTATTGTGTTTGGCACGCGAGGTGAAAATGCCCTGCTGGACTGGATTCCTGTGACAGCCGATTGTGCAGCCAGACTGGCCGGATATGTCTGAATCCACAACCGACAACCTCGAACCCGAAGTCTGTCCGTTATCTCTGTATACTTTCAAACAAACTGCAGGAGTGACATTGTTGAAGCTGCTTTTCATGAAGAAACTTCTGGTCTCCCGTTGATCGTAGGTTCACGAAAATCACTATTCTAGCTGATGGTTCGAATGCCCATTGGTCAGCTATCTACATGAATGAGAGCCGCATCGGTAACAGATTTGGTACAGATGCTCTTTGAACCAACAACGATGGTCGCTTCCTACAAATGTGCACTGTCTACTTATTGTCATTTAGTGCTATGATCTTGTGTCTGCAAGATTCTATCAGCAAATTAGTCTATCAGCAGCAGCTGTTCCGGTAAATTACGAACGCGAAACAAATCGGTCGACCAATTGGGGACTGGCTCGGAATCCGCGATGTTATGGTTTCGGTATTTGCTTATGTGGGTTTCAAACGGAGACCACCGGAACGACATTGCACTTCAGTGGTAAGATCTCTGAAACAGTGTCCGACCAGCAATCTCAAGACTGACGGGATGAAGTGATGGTTAAGAAAAACCTAAAGAATGGATAATGTTACGAAAATTGGGAAGGGTCAACCTACCCGCTATGTTTAACTCAGAAAACTGCCAAAAAGTTCGTTTCAGGTCTAACCAATTGCTTCGCTGGTTAGAACGCTTAGAATGATTGAGTTGGCCTGAGCTACCCAACATAGCGATCAACGCAACACCGGCTTCACAACAGGATGTGAATTCCTCGGTACCAACGGAAAACAAAGCCAGAAAGGAACTCAAGCTTCCGAAGCGAGATAAAGCCTCCGGCTCCAACTTTCTTTTCCCTCTCTTGTGTCAGGACGGAAAGGAAGCACTAGTTCAATCTGAAAAACTCACGCGAAGCATCCGAATAGGAAGGAATTTCCGGATGACTGACATATCCAAAGATCATAAACCTCAATGGTGGGTCACTGGGGTGTCAGTGTAGTTGTCGCTCCTAAGCTATCCACGGACATAACCATATGCACGCTTGATAACATTCGCGAGAGACAGATTTATGAAAACCCAGCAGGGCGTCGCCCGCGTCGTGGGTGAATTGACCACATTTTTACCTCACGACAACTTGAACACCGCTACACGTATACAAGGCTAACAGTTGTCTTATAGCTAAAAGCAACGTTCGATTTTGTCAATCACGCTTATTTATATCGATGTCTCTGCTGCTGGTTCTTCTAACCGCGCTTATCCAAAAGAGAATGCTTCTGAAATTCATGAATATTTCCCCTTCCCCATGTTGCTTAAGGCCTGAGCATGCCAAACTGTATGGGAAGTTCATCGAGAGCTTCCTTATGGAAAGCGATGCCCAACAAATGTGTTTAATTTCTCCACCTCCGTTTAGCTTCATCACTGATGAGACAAGGAGGCAAACAATAGAGGTTTACGAACACAAGCGTCCAAATCTTTGCTGATACAAAGTCGTTATCGCCTACAAAGAAAAGTAAAGCACAAGCGCTGGTAAATATATTGGCTACCATACCGCTGTCCGACATGTGCTTCACGTTTTAAAATGCAAAGCCGCACTTCGAAATTTTCAGTCTTTGAACTCACCTGGCTTCTCAGGACGGCTACCGGATTTGGATGATATTGAGCGCTCCTTAATGAGATGATTAGAAAGTGAGTGCCTTAGTCACGATACCACCAAATGTGGGGCCTCTGTCATTTACTACGGCCGCCGAATTGTCACCCCTTTCTCTGGATGGTGCAAACGACGACATTTAAAAATTACAGAAGAGTGTGAGGGAGACTACGAGAGATTTGCGTACCGCCGATGCAGTCCGCCCCTCGGAATAGGTTTAATGTAACCCCCACGAGCATTGTTAAAAACGTTGCTGGACCCAGCTGCTGAGTTATTACAATGGGCTTTGTCCAACCTATCAGAGTTAGTGTTAAGTTGTACCCCAGAATGAGTGTTACATTAGCATCCTATCTTCTCTTTTTTCTTTCTACCGGTTGTAATGTGGGTAATCCTGAGTATCAATATTGATATTCTCGCGGTTACTGTTAATGACTGTGATGACAGAATGGGGATAAGGAAAGGACGAGCGATAGACATTGGTGATGATGACTGTGACGGTTACGAATTCTCTATGGAGTTCGTAAAAGGTTGGTGACATCTTCATTATTGCTGCTTAGAATCAGGTTTCTCAAGAATAATGAATCGTGAGCTTATTCGAATTCATGTACGTACTAGTTAGTGTGTACGCTCCATTCGGTTCGGTAGTCACTTGTTGTTAGGGTTGAAGATGAACATTGAATGGGAACACATGCCAGCTGATGCTCGCCGCACCTACTAAACGAGACACGATCGTTCCCATTTTTGAAGCTCAGTCCCCAGCAATTGATTTATCTAGGCTGTTTGCTGACAGCGTGACAAAATATAACTAGTTTAGTTGCGCCACTTGGCTACTGGTTCCCAAACTCGGCGAACAAAGAAGTAAGTATATCGTTTACTTTTTTCAGGAACGAGGAGTCCAGGTTTTAGCCATGCCGTGAAGTAAGACTTAGTGCGCTTTCAAAAGCTGTTGTGAATAGCACACTTCTCGGCGAAATTACGTCAAAGATAGTCCCAAAATACATGTTCTATTTATCTATTTTTGTGCATTGACTGAAGATTCAATCATTATCCTGTGGATTGACAGTGCCACTCCATAAGGGTCTCAGTCGTCAAGTGTATATGCCAAGTCACAACGACGTTTACTGCGCTGTGGGATTATTTCCCAGGGGAAATAATAGACATTTTTTCACTTTATGCTGAGAACTAGTATGCCTCTACTTGCCGACGACACCAGTTTCGTGCCTCGGACGGATGCGGGGCCTCTGCTCCGAGCACGTCCCACTCGTTGGAAGTGAAGTTAACATCACTACTCTTTCATTCGGCAGGTCGCCCACGAAATGGAGCGCGAATGTGTACGTTGTTGTTCACAGTCGTTTCCCTCTTGTCCTGTGAAGATCCGTGTCTTCCGGGAAGACGATAACCACTGTACCGGAAACGTGTCCACCTTTTTGTGAGTTACTTCACTTTGGTGCACTTCCCACTTTATGGTGTACTCGTGTTTGTTGCCTCTTCTTCTATGGTGATGCTCATCGAACATAGTATAGGTCGTTTGTATAGGGCCACAAAACTTCGATCCAATCTAGACAACCGTAATTTTTGTTAGGTAACAGTAACCTGAATAGCTACTTTCAAGCGCGGCGTCACAACTCCCGTATGTATGGCCTGTCTTCATCATCTACGGTGTTTACATAATTTGCTCAATGTGAAGCACCGGAGACGGTCAAAATGTTCTGTCATTCATCTTGCTTGGACTGCAAATGAAGACAAGAAGGACAAAGAAGAACCTGTGAACTATGGATTATTTCACTTAGGATTCAGGCATCATGATTATCTGACTGGAGACCGAAATATAACGACTGTTTGTGGCTAGGGACCCCAGAGCGATTCCCAGTAGCGCTTTTATCTACTGCAGTACTCGTTTGGACCGTTAATTACCGCGCGCTTTCTCCTCTATGCATCGAAGTTCCACATAATTATGCTTTTATCAGATACGAACTATCGTTGGAAATACATATGAATATGTGATGTGTGTGTGTGTGTGATCGAAGACGCCTTTGATCACCACTATGGGAGCTCCATAGTAAGTTGTGCTGTATGAAGTGCATGATGATGTTAGAGCAATATAAACTGGTGATTCAACTGCTATTCTTATGAAGTCTGATAAGAACATGTCCGTGTTGATTCAGAAGTTGCATTCATCAATAGCCTTAGAGTATGACAAGGTGTTCTGTCTTTTCATCCCACTAAGGGCAAACTCGTATCTCAGTTGCCGTAGCAGACCCCAACTACATCCACTTTATCCTCTGGGTCGAAACTGCTTGCCCATTCGTCGTCTTGTATTTTAGGCGAATTAGAACGTGAAATGTAATTACTAGAAGAAATGTTGTCGTATTGGAGTATTGTCTTAAGGTATAATGGAATACCTCTCAGTAGCATAATGCTCGTTTATTGCTGTTTTTTGCCCAAAGTTCTTGTTTAAAAAAATATTTTTTCTAGGTTTATTGTTCATACGAAAAATGGCAGTCGACTGGCTGTGTCTGGTTTGGGCAATCCACGTGGTCCGCATCATACAAAGCTTGTCCAAGATGCGATAGCCAGGCTGACAACGCTTGTTCACTTGCGTGCGTGTTGTGATGACAATATGCAAGACCAGGTGAGTGGTTGATTTTGGAAGCACTTGGCGGTCCGTAGACGTTAACTGTCTCAGCTGTAAGGCGCAACGTTCTGGTTAATAAACGAATATTTTCGTGTGCATCTGCACATCAAGTGGCTGCACGGGGGGTGAACGACAAAATAACTTAGTAGACAAAGAACCAACTTGTGGGCGCCTACCCGCCATAGGTGTTCATGAATCTGAGCCCGATTAACCCGGCGCGTTGTGGATTTACCTTTGGAGAGAGCTATGTTCGATCCTCCATTGGTGTCTTGATATCAGCTACTGGTCCCCGCGTTGATAAGTTGTAGTCCTTGTGTTCCATCAAGAAAGACGAGGAATTTACTTTTGGATCAGCGGGTGCGTATGATTTATTAAGACCCCAAACGTCTCTAAGCAGTCGTATTCTACGCTGACCGCTGACCGTTGTAGGATGGGTCGGCACTCTGATTCCACGTTCTATTCCAGAAACGGATCCTGCATGCCACGTTGAGACCGGAACTCTCCCTATCGAACCCGGCAGCGCCGAAGCATGTATTCGGTTCCCCTTCTTTACGGCTGCGCTGCCCTGGGTGTTCTAAAGATGCCCGTGCAGGTGTGCACTGGAAATTCCACTAAATTACCATTCGTAAAAACGTATGTCGCCACACATGTTGCAGCTTTTAACTTGGAGGTCCAGGAGAGTGTTCGTCATGCCTCTAATCATCGACAAACTTGGTATGAGAGGCTCTGCGAGTATCGCACGCACGCCCCCAGTATCGCTCAGGGGGTCTTAGTGACACAGATCGCTGCGGGGCGAGATAGTTCAGTGGAACTCATCTAGAGCCCACAGGTGAATTAGA
>NW_008752281.1:141268-141780 GCF_000715545.1 Opisthorchis viverrini | reverse complement strand
CCATCAGGCATGTTCATAAAGTTACAGTCCGAGGAGGTTAGGAAAAGGGACAGTGTCGTAGTGACTGAGCATTGCACGACGTGGATGCGGTCACATCTAAATCGGCACGGATAGGAAAGAACAGTTACCATGCGTTTTTGGAGAAAATATCGAGCACGATCATATGGTTGGGACTTGAAGGTGGCGGGCCAAAAACAAATCGAGAGAGGGAAAAACAAGAGGCTTCCCGCCTGACAGGTGACAAGAAAGGTGTAACGGTGAAAGATGAGGACCCAGAGCATCGGATCTGGTGGAGAAGCGAAGTTGGTCCCATCCAGTCAGTCAAATTAAACTAGAACATAAAACCACGGTTAAGGCTTCGTGGCCTTGAACGGTTGGGCTCATGACCTGGATTGCAAAAAGCGCAAGTGGGTATGATGAACTGAAGGGATTAGTATGGCGGATAAGTGGTAACAGAAATCTCCAAAACATGATGGATAATGAGGCTGTAAAGACTCACCGGTGTCGCTGCT
>NW_008752281.1:140923-141112 GCF_000715545.1 Opisthorchis viverrini | reverse complement strand
GTGAATGGTGTAGGCGGGGAGCTTGTTCCTATTTGTGGTTAATGGAACGAGTGTGCGAGACGGTATGCTCGAGAGATGGAAGGGAATAGTTGCGGGTGTGTTATCAAACTGGGTATGGCAGTGCCAAGCCATCATCGGCCTGATTTACTTCGGTCTTTGAACAGCCCCGTAATGGACGTCACATTTGCG
>NW_008752281.1:134299-135000 GCF_000715545.1 Opisthorchis viverrini | reverse complement strand
ACAACCGTCGGAAGGAGGCCATTCCACGCGCCTACTTCCCGAAATGAGAAAACTTCTGTCTGATGAATGTGTGTGCTCTGAATGTGTACGCTTGCTGGGTCAACGGTAAAAAAACCTGTTCGCCAAGCTTTGTTCAAACAGGGCATAAGTAGGAATCAGGTCCCTTCGGAGGCAACGGTACTCCGGGGGAAAGAGTTGCTGGGTCGTAAAAAAAACCTGTTCGCCAAGCTTTGTTCAAACAGGGCATAAGTAGGAATCAGGTCCCTTCGGAGGCAACGGTATTCCTTCCGAAAGAGGTCGAGCATCGCGAGACGCGTTTCGTAGTCCACGAATTTGAGGCCGGCAGCCATTCTCGTAGCGGCTCGCTGGACACTCTCAGTGAGGGTGACGTCCTTCGTGCATCCTGGGTAGACAACTTGGTTGGCGTATTCAAGGAGCGGTCTGATGTAGGCCCCATGGTGTATTTGGGAATCCATGTGAGTAATACTGGAGAAGGTGCGCCGAATCATCTGTAAAATGGCGAATGCCTTTTGGGCCGATTTCTCATGGTGCAGTGAGAAGTAAAAGTTTAAGGAGACCCAGATAACCAAGTCCATTTTGGCGTCTAACCTCGTTATGTTTTCTGGTCTTTTATCACCGTGCATGACATAGGTATTCGCTTAGTCTCCCCAAGATTACATATGGACGCAATTTTTGGCATT
>NW_008752281.1:131476-133173 GCF_000715545.1 Opisthorchis viverrini | reverse complement strand
GGATAGCCCAAAGATACTCTGCAAGTGCCCATGGCCTACATCGGCGAGCATGGCTGTATATGCTTTCGTCAGAACAGATGCCACACCGCACC
The DNA here is from genome assembly GCF_000715545.1 of Opisthorchis viverrini. Taxonomy (NCBI): domain Eukaryota; kingdom Metazoa; phylum Platyhelminthes; class Trematoda; order Opisthorchiida; family Opisthorchiidae; genus Opisthorchis; species Opisthorchis viverrini. The sequence goes on along the minus strand of NW_008752281.1, from coordinate 133,081 downwards.
AAAGCCCATTTCGTCATCCAAGCAGAGAATGCATCTTCTCGCCACTCCCAGTGGTAGACACAAAAGTCTCCATCGCTATGCCCCATCTACAGACTAGAGCTGATAACAGTGCTTGGGGTCCAGTGACTATTTCTCTTGTACACACTTTCTTCCCTGGTATTACCCAACTAGTGTATTAAACCCCAGATTAGCCAGTTATCTTAGAAGTACATTCTCGCCAGCTCTTATGCATCTGATTCCCATACCACGCTTCTGGGCGCTTATATCGGCTTTTACTAGATCCTTTGTAATGTAATATCGCGTGTTAGCAAACTCAACCCCTGGTCGCTAGCCCGCGAAGTACAAATCTATTTCCTACTCCATATAATCACTTGTCATCACCATAATTGCAGCAGACGTCAACTTTTTCTTTCTGTGTACATTATTGCATCTTATCCTATTTTATATCCCCTCAAACTTACCAAGTGTGGCGAAACTAATCCAATCCCCTCAAATTCCCAAGCTTTGAACTACGGAAGTTTCCATTTTGGAGGAACTGGTTAGGTTATTTCCACTCCACCTGGCCTATGATCTACAGCCCCGTGATCGCCAAGCAGACCACAAACACCCTACAATCACATATCTGCTTCGTTCCNTGTCCCCTCAAACTCACCAAGGTTTGCGAATCTCCTCCAATCCCCTCATCTTCCTAAGCTTTGAACTTCGGAAGTGCCCGTTTTGGACGACCTGGTTAGCTGATATCCAATCAACCAGAACAATAATCTACAAATCCGTGATCGCCAAGCGGGCCACAAACACCCTAGAATCCCATATCGGCTTCGTTCCATATTGTCCCCATGACCAGGCTGTTGGATATCTGTTGGATATCTACAAAACAGACCAAACAACATGTACAAGTAGGCTCTATCCATCTACCACCCATTCCAACCCCCTCTTCTACTGCTGATCTTTCCCGCATTATCTCTATCGCACATACCATTTCTCATTCGTCCAAATTTCTGCTGGGTGAATTTAATCTATCCAAAAATTTCCTGGCCTCCCACCACGGACCCTTACGGTTGCGCTGAGCTGCTTGCCTAACTTTGTGTAGTGGGTTAGTCCCGAAACCGTACGTATCCACGTTCGTGGCATAAATGCACTGGATCTAATATTCTCCCACGATGGCCATTAGGTTACAGCTGCAGTTGGTCCGCGCTTCCCAAGAAGTGATCCCTGCAGCGTTTCTTTCAACACAGTCAGTTATCACCAAAGTGCTGCTCTGAGGCATCCCGTATTTCACTTCCCTCTTTCTAGATATTTACATGCTTTGTCGTACACGCTGGCTTAATTTTGACAATTACACTGCGCGTCTGTGACATCTTTCACCAAAATCTATTGACTGCTCTTCATATTACTTCTTTCATAAAAGGATGTCATCCCGATTTCCCCGGTCACAATAGGTTATTAAACAATTTGGATACTAAAATACAACCTGCTAGCCGAAAATATCGCAAATTTCATGGTTTATTACTACTGATTCTAATCGATAGGCTCTCTAGTGACCGGGAATCCCTGCGGATATCTTTTGAGTGCCAGGAATAGAGCGCCGTTCCCAAAGCTTCTTCT
>NW_008752281.1:122893-130270 GCF_000715545.1 Opisthorchis viverrini | reverse complement strand
CTGTTCCACTCCTCCTCCCAACCGAGCCACTCGCCTACTCGTTCCATTGACTGCAAATATGACAAACTCCTCAACTGACCCCGACTGCCTCCATGACATTCATTCCAACCTGGCGGACTACTCGTTTGAATCCAACCACCTATGTGTCCTCATCCAACCAAACCTCTGCACCTGACTTCCCTACAACAGTGCAACCAGAGAGTCTACTTGTTCACAGATTGTATAATATTTTTGAGACTAAACCTGCCATGTTCTTTCCGCTCGAATTGTCTCATCTCCACCATTACTTTTGCTCGTTGTGACTCCGGCCATTCACTCAACCGCCCAAGGTCACTCATGGCCAGTAATGGTTTTCAGTTTCAGTTCATGTCAGCCGACTGAGTCTTTGAATTAGTCGGACATCATGCCTATTATTCCCTACAAGTTGCGGAAGAAACCCGTTATTATTATTTCATCGAATACTTCCCACTGTTTATAGAATTGTCCTTCTTTCGCGGAATCCCTACTACCTGCAAACCCCCCAGTCATGCCTAATTCTGACTGTAAACGCCTGATCATGCCAGACGGTATGCCACCCACAAGTTGGGAATAAACATCATTTTCATTATCATTTACCTGGCTGAATCCCGATCTATACTCATGGTTCTCTGTGGATCAATAGTACCCATGACCACAGTAGCCTGACGCCAATTGCGATACTCTTCCCGTTTAACCCAGATCAAGCTGCTAAGGGAAAGCCATCTCCTGTCCAATGGCAGCAATCGTGACGACCGTTACGGGGCTGTCCAGAAATCAAAGTATGTCAGGGCAATGATGGCATGACACTGCCATACCCGATCTGATAGCACTCCCACTACTATCTTCTTCCTAACATCGACCGTCGCTTGTCACCCACGCTTGCATGTAATTACAACTACAAATACATTTTTCGCACAGCCCAACCGGCCTCAGGGGCAAGTTTATTCTCACCCGCTGATCTTTCCTGTCCCACAAGTTCTATTTCATTTACGGAGTTCGTTTGGACCTATAATAATTCCCTACGATGTCACCAGTGAGCCTACCCCGTTTCAATATACAGCATACTTTTTAGAAAAACTTCCATTTTTCTCCACTTTGGGTTCTATCTCCATCATTATTTTTGGCTGCTCACTAGAAGCACGCCCAAATTATGTTCGCCAGAAGTATGAGCTTTTAACGTGGATTTCACGGTGAATCACCCTAATCCGTTCGCACTTTCCGATGATAGTTTTTCGTCAAATTTTGGCTAAGTGAGCAAAATTTCAACGTCACGTGCCACCATCGGTTTGCATTTCATTACCAGCTAAGGAGAAATCACACTGAAGATCGCACGTTAGTATATTTTGGTGTGTTGGAGACAGCTTACAAATAATGTGCCCCCGTTCCCCACTATGTATTGATAATGATATTGTATACCTTACTGGAGGGTGATATAACTCCAGGCATAATCATAATGCTAGAGTCAGAGTAAAAGCATGACTGGCTGGGTTTTCGGGTACTGGGAATTACCTGGGCATTATCTGATGTTAACTTTGCCAAGCGTGAGCCAGAATGGATAGGGAAACGAAATTACAGGGCTTTTTCCTTCTTTGTGGGGAACATATCGGGCGAGATAAGATCACATCGTTAAAATGTGGAAGTGCCGGTCAAAACCAGCACGAGAGATAGCATAACATGAGCCTTCTTTCCGGGATGAAAACTTCAAACTGCAGAAAATGTAGAACCCCAACAGCGGATCTAGATATGGAGCAGAAGTGCCACGAGCTGGCCGGCTAATTTGAACTAAAGCCTAAAACCGTCACTAAGGCTTCTTAGCCTTAGTGTTGGATGAATGACCAGGGGCACGAAAAGCTAATAATGGATGGTAAAGTGGAGGATTCTGCAGAATGGATAAATGGTATGACATTGTCCTTATTTCGTGCAATCCGCACCCTCACCCCCCCCCCCCAGATATGCCTCATTCTGACTGTAAACATATGAACACGCCAGGCGGTATGCCACCCACATGTTGAGAATTAACATCATTATTATTATTAGGAAACTCAGATTCAGCGTGCACTGAAACTGGAGAGACTCACTATTGTTGATGCTGGAGCGGGGTCGTGTGTAGAAGTTCTTTGGGAGACGCAGTTCATGCAAACGCACAAGACGGAACGCTAACTGCACGGGGAGCGGCTGACTTGGTAGGGATTATAAAATTAAAGTCCCAGAGATGTTTAGATCCAACAGATTAGAATCAGCACCTTCGGGAGGCGGCTGGATACAGATGAAAACTTTGCTGGTGGTTGCAGGTTAGGTAATGAGTGGGCGAGAGTCCGCAGTCAAGGTGGGTTGTAAACAGCTGAGAGCATGCTATCAAACTGGGCATGGTGGTGCCCTCAGTGCACTGGGATATTTCAGTCTCTGGACAGCCCATGACGGACGTCATGATTGCGGTGGCTGGGCTTGTTGTGCAGTTCTGCGGGCGGCGGGATATTGTGTTGCCCAGAGGTTTCCGCAAGGAGAGCAAAACCAATGCAATATCGTAAGCAATATTTGTTGTTTTTGTCCGGTCGGTGTTATGCCAGATCAAGTAGAGTAGATAACGGCCAGAAAGCCTTTCGTGGCACGTGTTACCGCAGGTCAAAGCTCGGGAAGAAGATGAAATGGGATGGGACCATTAGGACCTGTAGGGTTGTGGGAGTTATCAGACAGGATATGGTCCTTGAATAAAGAAAAACTGAATGCTTGGCACATTTAGGGTGGTGGCAGCATTTGGGTAAACAATATGGGATTAGGATAGAGTTGCACTTATTAGTTTAGCCATCAAAGTCGAGTTAATGTTGCCAATATATGGTATTATTTTGCCTGAGACAGGAAATTCGATGTAAGTAAACAGAGACGCTACGTAGCAAGGAAAACCAAACACGTAGTGACTGACGTGAGTGGAAATTCTGAGATGGTGGACTAGGTTTCCGGGAGGTCATTAGCGAGCTACACAATACTGGGAAAATCTAGGAGGGAAGCTGAATGTTGAGGTATCGTCACCAATCCCCGAAGCACTACTATCAGATTTTGTCTACAGGTGGTGGATGGCAGAGAAGACATTCAGCGCCAGTCTTGCATGCATGTAGTGGAGGATTTTATATCTCATCATATATATATATATATAGTATTTGCACCCCTTGGAGCAGCAGGCAGGTGTGTATCTTCTTTGGTTGCCGGGGTTGATTTCCATGCAGTGTAGTTTCGATTATGACGGAGGCAGCTATAGCCGTGCATGCTGATGTAGGCCACGGGCATCTTAGACTACCTACAGGCCATTCCAAGTGTTCCTTTAAAAGTATTATAACCACTGTTATTTTTGACCAATGAAGTTCAGTTTTTTCTTTCTCCTCCTTCCCTTCTATCTATAGTTTATGATGTTACCAGATAAATAACTCAGCGGAGGCGAGTCCAAAAGAAGCAGCGACAAACTGACAGGAGCAATGCTCTTTTTTGAATTTCCTGGATTAGAGGTCAGGCTCAGAACCACTGACAATGGGCGATACACCCGTGCTATTGGAGGAGTAGCGGATATACCAGTAAAAAACCACAAAATACTGTAAAAGGGTGACCCTCCCTGCATGGCATACCCGCCCACCACACAATGTTTTCATCCCTCAAGCAAGCTACGGATCTGCAAGTTGAAAAACTATCCAAGCAATAATAAATGAGGCTTGTGCAATGATATAATATTCCAGCTACCATCTGTTTCTCCCATTCGGGGAAAAGCCAGGCCGGCTCATTTAATTCGAACAAGCAAACAGCAAACAGACGATGGTAAAGGCATTTCGCGCAGAAGGCGAGCAAAATGACGATTACCAATGAGATAATGGAAATGAATTGGTAATTTTCAGGGCTACTGCATTATGGCTTGTGGCTCACCAGCCGTTGTGTGAGCTACGACGTTAGGCAGAGGCATACCGCCATGTTGTTTGTGTGTATTTTAGTGACCTGTGGAGCACATCATCAGGTGAATTTGATATATATCCACGCTTAATGCGCCCTGTTAATGAAGAACAAGCTGACTTTGGTTTGTTTTTTCAGTTAGAGTTAAGCTGAGAGCTTCAGTCACCAGACAGAATAATCCTGGGTAGGAATTTGTCTAGAACGAGGTATACGATGACTGGGGAAACACAACCAGGCCAGTAACACAAAACATTTAGATCAAGTGAACATTTAAAACCTGCGGTAAATTGGAGGAAGCCAAGAGGACGGGAAGATATGATAACAGGGCCTTTACTCTCCCTTGTCTAGAACGAGGTATACGATGACTGGGGAAACACAACCAGGCCAGTAACACAAAACATTTAGATCAAGTGAACATTTAAAACCTGCGGTAAATTGGAGGAAGCCAAGAGGACGGGAAGATATGATAACAGGGTCTTTTACTCTCCCACTAGCTGCATCGTAGCTAAACTCAAATGTGCACTGTTTCGGTTCATAGGAAGCCGGGAAAGTTGGGGCTTAAAGAAGGCGGCAGCATTTTCATATGTAAGGGACTTATCCATGGCCTAAGAAAAAGTGCGATGATTCTTGGTGTTTCGCAGCTGCTGGGTAGGCTGTTCCAGGTGCGAGCGCAGTAAACTTAGAAGTCGCGCGGTATTTTTTCACGAGCTGGAGGACAAAATAAGAGTTTGCAGAATTCGCGGAATTCGTAACAAAGATGTGAGATTAGGCTTGGCTTAGCCTCCGCTATGGAAGCATTTTTGTTAAACGGATGGTACAATTTGAATTTATCCTAAATGTTGTAAGCCAAAGTGGTCCGGGGTCTATGATTTGACAACGGGAGCGGTTAGACAAGGGTTGAACGGAAGGAACGGCCTTTACGTGGATGAGCGCTGAACGCTTCTGCGTGCTAGTCCATTACTTCGGGTATAAGGGGAAGAAAATGCAGGACCGAGTGACCGTGCACATAACTAAAAAATTGCAACCACTGTGTCTGGAAGGTGAGGGAGCGCAACCCGAAACAACTGACACCGCATGCCCGGGCAACCTATGGCTGCCTGCGGTGAGAAAAGCTAAACGTACAGGAGTATCTGAGGCAAGATGTTTGATCTCCGAGGGTTGAGTGATGGGATTTCTATTACTGGTGACAGTTCATCCAAGGGGAAGAGCACACGGAGGAAGCGACAGGATTTTGTAGAGGAAAAGCTAAGGCTAGTGGGTCAGTCAATGGAACGAGTAGGCGAGTGGCTCGGTTGGGAGGAGGAGTGGAACAGTGTACGCAATTTCCATATCGGTCGAAAAGAGGAAGGCAATACCACGGGATATGGTGATGAAAACGTCGTTGATGCACAGTAAGAAGAGGATGGGACCTAGCACGCTTCCTTGAATGGCTCCACTGTTGATCGGTAGTGGTGATGATTGTATGTACCCAATTTTTGTCTTCTGCGTCCTGTCAGATAGGTAGGAAGCGAACCACTGAAATAAGGTTTCAACGGTTCCAGCGGTATTAATCTTTTTTAGCAGGTGTGCATGATGGACCTGGTCAAAGGCCTTTCGAACGTCCAGATAAACTGTTACGGTGAAGTATGCAGCGTCGTATGCTGTTGTGACTGTCTCAAAAAATTGAAGCCGGTGGCCACTTTGGAACGAGAATCCATATTTTCGGTCATCCATGTTATTGGTATTCAGAAGGAAGTTTGTTTATTGGCCTTTAACCAGACGTTCAAAGGTCATCATTGAGATGTAGGTATGGTGGACGTCGGTATAGTTGGAAGTGGTTTGTCTAGACATGAATTTTAAATCCGAGAAGTTTATAGATTGCTTCGAATAGAAGGGGACAATTCCATAGTTTCTAGAGTGGGTAGAGAGATCTAGTACAAGGATTCCAATATTCTGGCCGCCTTGTCCTATAACACGGAGTGGAAAGATAGAGGTGCTCCGGGAAGAAGGTGCTTGAAAGAAGGGAAGAAACGTCAGCTAGGGAGATGGCTACGTTATTGAGAGTCGGATGGCTACCTCGACCGTTAGGAGTTTTGGGATATGCGGCGGCGGATATGGGGTTGGAGCTGGGAGGAACGGGTAAGTAGCAGCCGGCGAGGTAGGCGTACAGATAAATCGTATGCTATATTGACAGGAATAGAAGTAATTGAGCAGATGTTCGGGAGACAACGAATAGGAACAGTCAGCTGAGCGATTTGGAGAAGGAGCTTTGGGAACGGCGTTCTATTCCTGGCATTCAAAAGATATCCGCAGGGATTCCCGGTCACTAGAGAGCCTATCGATTAGAATCAGTAGTAATAAACCATGAAATTTGCGATATTTTCGGCTAGCAGGTTGTATTTTAGTATCCAAATTGTTTAATAACCTATTGTGGCCGGGGAAATCGGGATGACATCCTTTTATGAAAGAAGTAATATGAAGAGCAGTCAATAGATTTTGGTGAAAGATGTCACAGACGCGCAGTGTAATTGTCAAAATTAAGCCAGCGTGTACGACAAAGCATGTAAATATCTAGAAAGAGGGAAGTGAAATACGGGATGCCTCAGAGCAGCACTTTGGTGATAACTGACTGTGTTGAAAGAAACGCTGCAGGGATCACTTCTTGGGAAGCGCGGACCAACTGCAGCTGTAACCTAATGGCCATCGTGGGAGAATATTAGATCCAGTGCATTTATGCCACGAACGTGGATACGTACGGTTTCGGGACTAACCCACTACACAAAGTTAGGCAAGCAGCTCAGCGCAACCGTAAGGGTCCGTGGTGGGAGGCCAGGAAATTTTTGGATAGATTAAATTCACCCAGCAGAAATTTGGACGAATGAGAAATGGTATGTGCGATAGAGATAATGCGGGAAAGATCAGCAGTAGAAGAGGGGGTTGGAATGGGTGGTAGATGGATAGAGCCTACTTGTACATGTTGTTTGGTCTGTTTTGTAGATATCCAACAGATATCCAACAGCCTGGTCATGGGGACAATATGGAACGAAGCCGATATGGGATTCTAGGGTGTTTGTGGCCCGCTTGGCGATCACGGATTTGTAGATTATTGTTCTGGTTGATTGGATATCAGCTAACCAGGTCGTCCAAAACGGGCACTTCCGAAGTTCAAAGCTTAGGAAGATGAGGGGATTGGAGGAGATTCGCAAACCTTGGTGAGTTTGAGGGGACATAAAATAGGATAAGGTGCAATAATGTACACAGAAAGAAAAAGTTGACGTCTGCTGCAATTATGGTGGTGACAAGTGATTATATGGAGTAGGAAGTAGATTTGTACTTCGCGGGCTAGCGACCAGGGGTTGAGTTTGCTAACACGCGATATTACATTACAAAGGATCTAGTAAAAGCCGATATAAGCGCCCAGAAGCGTGGTATGGGAATCAGATGCATAAG
>NW_008752281.1:82811-117975 GCF_000715545.1 Opisthorchis viverrini | reverse complement strand
AACCAACCATATGATCTTGCACGATATTTTCTCCGAAAACACATGGTAGCTGTTCTTTCCTATCCGTGCCGATTTAGATGTGACCCCACGTCGGGTTTCCTATCCGTGCCGATTTAGATGTGACCACATCCACGTCGGGCGATGCTCACTCACTACGACACTGTCCCTTTTCCTAACCCCCTGCAACCATAATCCTCCAGTAATGCTTTTATTCTGACTGTAACTTTATGAACATGCCTGATGGTATTGTACCCACAAATTAGGAATGAATAGTACTATTATGCTTTCAGAAACATTTTGGATCTATGTCAAACGCTCTGCCCAGTTTCGGGCATGCGACACATGCACAAACCAGCATTTTGATTGGTTAGTTGTGCATAAGCCGAACAGTGCTCACGTTCAAACCGCATTCGTGCACAAGCGAAGAAAAAACGAGTTAAATGGTTAAAGCGCATAGACTAGGAATAGAGAGGCTGTCAGTACAAGCGACAGAATGGCATGAAACAATTTAAAGAATGTACTCCAGAAGATCTTTGTTTCCTTGCGTGAAATATGTAGAATTTGACACTCATAAAATGAATGGATAAACTGAAGTCCACAAAACGTGTCCATGTACCATAAAATGCCTTCCATCGACCTTCGTTTCTTCACACAACGTGTTTCCGACTACCCAAATCATTTTCCCAGAAAAAGTTTGGCAAGAACTCGACATTTATCTTTTCGGAAACCTCGGTTCAAACTTAACTTCGGTCTTGCATGTGTGTCAATATTGAGACGCTCCGCACTCGGATCAATTAGTTGCCTTCATCTTGGTTAATCGTATTTTATGTTGTACAAGACCCAGCAAAAATAGCATTGTCCTACTAAGAAACGTACTAACAGAGAAAGTCGAAAAAAGTCAGATGACGTCGTCCGGATTCGAACCGTGGACCAGCAAGCCCTCGCACACGAGCTCATCACACTTAGCCATTTAGCCACGGGAGGTCATTGGTGCGGCAGCTAGGCCTCGCATAGAATAGTCGTATGTTATCCTGTGGATCACGTGACTTGGACCAGCCAATGGCTTCAGTTTGGCTTGTGCGCCTATCGGCTTCCGCATCTTTGCTTTTCGTGACGCTGACCATTTTCTCAACCGCTTAAGATCACACATTATCAGCAATGATTTCCAGTTTCACTTTATGCCAACCACTTCACCACTGAACTAGTCTAACCTGAGCTTATTTTGCTAGTTTTTCCAGTTTTTACGATTGCGGTGACTTCAACGTAATAAGCATGTCTCTTGGGTTGTACCTTCCTCCCTGTGGTGTTATTGCCTAGAGCTTTCAGTTTGTAACGATCCAATCATACCTCATTTGTCACGTTTCCCATAAGTTGGAGAGCAACATATTATCAATATGCATTTTCTGAAGATGAAGAAGGTGTTGTCATTGATGATAACCTTGATAATGTTCATTCTTCAACTCTGGCTTAGTCCATGGTAACACTTATGCACCGTCCTGCATGACGTTGCCCCTATTGCTATTTTATCGTTTCATTTTTTTTGTTAGATGCCATGCTCCTGTGCGCATACAGTGGTCACAGCCAGCGGTTGTTTGTCCATATTCGCCTTGCCCACTGTAAACCTCAGTCTCAGCACCTCAAGTGGTTAGCCTCAAACGTCAGTTTCAGCTTGTACACAGAAGACACTTATGATCGATTCCAATCTGCTGTCCCTCGGCCTGAACTCCTATATATATATATGTATTATAACGTGCTGAGTTAGTTGGCATGGCAAACCCGGCGCTCTGCACCTTTGAGTGCGGTAGGAAAATGCCAAAGTGCTTGTTTACGGGCTGCCTGATTGTTTTCAACACTCTTTACGATATTCAACTGTTGGATTGCCTAGAATATTAACTCATTATGGCGCTCAAGAGAACGAGACTGACGTCAGATATCACTTGCACGGAGATCTCCATAGAGAATCACGTTCTCGAGATGACTAGGAAAGCGGAAGGGCAGGTGAAGTTGCTGTACCTACCCCAAGCATCCTGTCAGACACCAATCTAGCGCTTTTTCGCGATGCACAATGAATCCAAACCCCACCGCATGGGGCCGCTTTTTTCGTGTCATCCTCGCCTGCCGTCGCCCCGAGTCAGCTTTAAAACAACCTGTTTCCAATTTAACTACTTAGGAAAGACTTTCCCAGCTAACACCTTAGACATCTTTTACTGCCGGCTGATTTTGACCCGCATAAACCCTCCTGGGTAGAATTTCAGCTCGTCGAGTTTAACTTTGCATCTGTGCTGACTGGAGTCATTCAAGAAAACTCTGGAGCTCCGCATGTTGTTAAACATTCCAGCTGCCATCCCTACCATATCAGCTTATCACCAGCGTGGCACAGCTCTTTGCACATGATGAATAAGGCTCTTTTAGTACATGGACACCAATTTGGACTTCTTCCGGCCCATAGACCCGGAAACTCAGACGGGGAGCAAAAACGTCTACCGTGCTGATTTCTCACAAATGCATACCCCCTCTGACCAGCTTAAAATAGAACCATCCTCACTGGGGAGACGTACAGGACATTGTTCAGAAAATTCATGAAGATAGTGGGGTGTTCTTTCAAAGAAACCAACGAGGATTTGAATGAGCTAGCCAGAGGGATTCGAGGTCTTCCGGAAATGAGGTCGAAAAGGTAACAGCAGGAGGCATGAGATCAGCTGATGACCGTTTATCGCCAGGCAGCCACTCTCCGCGAGACTAGCTAGCGTAACGCTCGGGGTAGTGGAACACAATCCAAAGTTGGGCCAATTCTAAATCGCCCGATCGCCAACAGCTTTCTATCCTCGGTGCAACATGGATTCTACACAAACTTCTCTCGCGCGATAAACATGCTCGTATTTATGGACGGCTCAACACGAGCAAAAGTTGAAGGAGCGTTATTGGATTCCTTACCGCTTGACCCATCTAAAGTATTCGATCGAAATCCGCACGTACAACAGCTTCACGATCTCGAACTACATGGGATCCACGAAGAAATTTCACACCGGATTAGGGCTTTTCTGCCAGGTGGAACATTATGAGCGGAGGTATGTTCAATTCATTCCGCTTCTGAATCGATCTCTGTGAGCAATTATAAGGGCTCCGTTGCAGGCCACTCCTCTTTTCTCAACGTCAACGACCTTCTAGTTGCGCTTTTATGTCCATATTTAGTTAGAACAAAAGACCAGAAGTACAAGAGTTTCAAAGCCAGCGCCCGCCAAATAGATGTGGACGCTGCAAAGCAGGGGCTGTGTGGTTGATAAATTCCTCCGAATAACGGGGAACACGTCCATATTTTGCCCGGAGGAGACCCGGCGAAAGCCTCCGTCGTGCGTTGTGAGAATGAACCAGAAGACGCGGTGAACGTAGATACGAAGATGCATTCAGGTGTCTAGTGCTAGTCAGACATATTCTTCTTGCCCCACCGCCGAAATGTGGCTCGAAAGCTCTCCGTCATCTTATGGGTGATTCAGCGGATCCTCATTTATATTACATCCGGGACACCCCAGATAAAACTCTCAAAATACGGTCTACATCTGACAGCTTCCGGATTACGCCGACCAAGTGAGCCAATCACGCGCGGGAAAGACGCAAACTTCATTGTGCATGCTTTCACAAAGGCGATTTCCGGCTGGAAATCCGTTGCGGACGAAATACTCCAGAGGTGTCTGCACTCCTTCCCCTTGGACACCGTGGACCAAGAAGCGACCTGCCATCGTGGACCCAACCAGTACACAACGAAGACATAATCAAATTTCCAGACTTGGCACGTTCACTGGTATTAGTTATTAACGATTGGGAATAACCCTCCTCCGACGGTTCGGAACCCAGTTCCAGGCACCTTCGGATGCGTTTTATGTGAGGCGCTGACAAGCCAAAAGTTCCAAGCCAAAAACCTAAAATGCAGCTCTACATACATTTTTCGTCCGCACGTTTTGGGCGAATGGAGGCCATTTAAACACGAGAATAAGCCCTAGGCAAAATCCGCCATCGGCATCGGTCTGCATCGGTCCGTGAATCCATTAAAAATCCACTCAAAAGACATTCACTTTTCTACGGATGATTCGGTGCCTCTTCTCCTGTATCATTTACATAGAAACTCAAATTCTCTGAGGCCTTCGTCAGACCGCTTCATGAGTATGCACACCAAGCTGTTTACCCAGGAAGCAAGAATGGAATTGAGACGTAACGGAAGTGGTTGCCAGTTGTTCATGCACTCACGGACCCACAGAGTGATACACAGTATCCAGGCTGTTGCCAGGTTCCCAGGGCCAGTTTTGTTCTTGTCGATCAGCAGCTGTCGTTCACTTGAAGGCACAAGTGGAAAAGGGCGTACAACTGCTGCTTAAGTTCTCATCGCGGAGCAACACGCTTGCCAGCGCGAGGACTCGCATAAGTGTCCAATGGTGCTTTGAACCCGGCTCTAGAAGGAGCATGGACAACCGCCGAAGGAAGGTTATTCCACGCACCTTCTACCAGAAATGAGAAAACGTATTCCTTAATGAATATGTGCGTTCTGTGCTTTAAAATAATCCTACTATGTCTACGCCAGGTTTTAACTGAGTCAACGGTGAAAATCTTGCCGGCCAAGCTTTATTCAAACAGGGCATGAGCAGGAATTAGGTCTCTTCGGAGGCAACGGAACTCTAGGGGAAAGAGGATAAGCACCGCGAGACGCGTTTCATAGTCCACGGATTTGAAGCTGGCAACCATTTTGCAGCACTTTGCTGGGCATGCCTAATGAGAATTACGTCTTCCGCACGTCCTGAATGGACAACTCGGTTGACGTATTCAAGGAGCGGTCTGACGTAGGCCCCATGGTGTATTTGGGAATCCGTGCGAGTAATACGGGAGAAGGTGCGCCGAATCATCTGTAAAATGGCGAATGCCTTTTGGGCCGATTTCTCATGGTGCAGTGAGAAGTAAAAGTTTAAGGAGACCCAGATAACCAAGTCCATTTTGGCGTCTAACCTCGTTATGTTTTCTGGTCTTTTATCACCGTGCATGACATAGGTATTCGCTTAGTCTCCCCAAGATTACATATGGACGCAATTTTTGGCATTCAGTGGAGGGTTCCAACCCAACGACTACCGCATTGCGGCGTCTTTATCCGTTTGGAGGGCACTGGGTTTGGAACTCCAGGATTTCAAGTCATCTGCAAAAAGTGGACATGATCTTGGGAGAAGATCTGGAAACTCGCTGGCGTATATCAGGAACAGCACTTGTCCCAGGACGGAGTCTTGGGAAACTCCAATGGAGACCGGTGCTGCAGAAGAGTTGGCAGAACCTACCTTCGCTTGGAAGACGTTTCCTTCAGGATTCTTGGGTGGTCCTCGTCGGGCCCCAACACGCAGAATCTTGCGCAAGGGTTGACGAATTTCCTTCACCTTGGCTCCTTGGCAAGATTGTATGTGACGAGAACTGTGGGGCTGTCTACAGACGCATAGTGTTCTTCGTAGACCCCAGATACCACCACTGGGCCACTCTTGGGTTACCAGCTCCTGTCACAGAATGAACGGGGATGTCAGATGTATTTGAAAAGCACATTTGTGTTTACGCGGGCGAGGTCCACGACGGTGGCTTGTTCTCATGTGTTCCATTGGCGGATCTCTGATTTTCAGCGGTTCCGCATTTTGCGAAATGCTAGCTCATCTTCGGTGTCTTCGGTAGCCAACTTTTTGAAGAAGACTTTTCCAGAAGACGCTGAATCCTTTTGGGTAGCTTAAAGATCGTTTGACTGCATGCTGATTTTTTGAGACGAACGTCGCGTCAGCCTCGTGGATTTTCAGGGCAATGCTCCCATATAAGTCTTCCACTGAGGCCGGTCACATTTTAAAGTGTTCAAGAAACATGCGCATTCCCGAAAATTCTACACGGCAGAAGTTTCGAATCCAAGTTTGAGGTTTGGGCTTTCTGGCCCAGTATCAGATGAAATCGAAAGTCAGCACATTGTCGTCACCATGCCCCAATAAAGCGTCGGTTACCACCTGATCAACGAAGCGTCTTTCGCTGGTGATGACAAGATTCAGGAGGGATGTAGCTGACCTGTGCGGTAACCCGTGGGTGCAACGACATATTGAGTCCAAGCTGTCTGTTGAACGCAACGCCGCAAAATATTTAATTGACCCGGCGCGCTGGAGCTCAACCCAGGGGGTCTTCGGAACGTTGAAATCACCTACCAGCAGACGAGTGAAGTGGTAGCCAGCGGAGAGTTGCTCAAGGGTTCGTATTAGGAATTGGTCATCTTCAGGAGGACTAAAGGGGCTACGTCGTCAACACGCAGGAGGAGAGAATCGGACCCGCGCACGTGATTTGGATACGCAGCGCACCGCAAAACGGTGCGGGAGGGGCGTCAGAGAGGACAATCGGGATGGGTAGGGCTGCATCTAAGTACAAAGCAACCCCACCAGCTCTGCCTCGTTTTGAGTCAGCTCGAAAAACAGAGTGGTCGTATATCGATATCTCCGCGTCAGAGACATCTGGTGTTAGTCAGGTCTCTGTGGGTACGATTATGAAATGCTGTTCAGGGCAAACTGACTGTTCAACATCGCAAAGTTTGTTGAAAAAGATGAGGTAGTTTGTGGACAGGCAATCGAATGCTGTCTCTGCTGCCTCCGAAGTTGACGAGCCGAGAGTTGCGTGACCAGAGAGGTTGACAGACTTAATGGTTGTATGTCCGGTTCGAGTCCAAGGCTCCGAAGAAGCCTCTGAGGCACACTAGTTTTCTTCCTGTCTTGGTGGTTCCAACGGCTGTTTTTCAAATGCAAGTTTTTTCGCCCAAGCGAGCCCGGTTTGCAAGCTTATGATCCCGCGCTGAGAACTTAAAAAGCAGTTCTACACCCTTATTTTGCTTGGGTCTTTAGGGTGAAAGATAACTGCTGAACGGCAAGAACAAATTCGACCTGGGAAACTTACGTGAAAACTCTAATCTTGCGAATCAATCCGTGGACCCGTGATTCTATTGGTCAGTTACAATGTGCGCGCTTTTGAATTTGATGTTCTCCAAGGTGACCCATAGTGTATTTAATAGGCATTCATCGGTGTCTGCTACGTTTTCGTCAACAGTGCGTTCCCTCTGGACATCTTTCTTCTGCTCCTTCTTCCGGGGTCTGTCATAGCTGGGTGTTTGAACATTTGTCCTCAGTTCTCATCACAGCCTGTGATGCTGGATGCACCCAAACATGGTTTCCTCGACTGAAGTACATACGGCAGAGTCGGATACCCGTTTTTGTATCACTCTGTTGAGACCATTCGACACTCTCAATGCTACCAAGACATTTCAGGAAAAAAATATGACGTCAAAGATGTGATGCCTCGCGGCCAAACACCCCTTACCGCAGTGCACCAGACCGCGTGTGGCCTGGTTTATGCTTGTCCTTCGTCGTCAACCATCAGAACGATGTCTGCGTACTCCAGGTTGATAACGTAACCACCTATAACGGTCGACATGAACATCGAGGTTCGGAAGATCTACTCTTCGTCTTATTTCATCGATGAATTCGAACGTCAATTAAGAGACTGGACATCCTTTCCAGACACTAATGTTGTGATGAAGTTTTCGGAGAGCTTACCATGCACTCGTGCTCAGGAGTATGCGGATTTTTGGACCGGATTATGTTCAAAAACAGCTCAGCAACTGCGATTACGACTGCTGGCAGGATCGAACGCACTCTTGAAGTCAAGGAGCATCATCATCATCAATGACAGCAACATCACTGTTGGCACTGATGCTTCACTGCCGTACCAAGTCCAGGAGCACTGAGATCGGGCGTCGCTTGTGCATATGGCATTGGTCTAACACTTGACGGAGTGTGAAAACGCGGTCGACACAGCCTCTGCTCGATCGAGATCCCGCTTGATTGTCATTGGTCAATGATTCACTTGCTGCCGTAAGAAGACGAAGAATCAGTTTCGCCAAGAAGCCTGGTTACAATGGGAATCGAAGTAAACCCATATGGTTATTACACTCAACGCGAGTACCCTTTTTGAGGATAGGCATTATTTGAGACGAACTCTTCCTCTCAAATAGTCACAAATGTGTTAGCCAGGTACTCGCTGAGGAATACACTGCGATTCTCGAACAGAGTAGATAGATGGTCGTCAGAACCCGGAGCACGATGACACTTGATTAGAGACATGCCTTCGAAAACTTCTGAGGTAGAGGGGTCTCCAGATTCACCATTTATCTTTCTGTTTAAGATCTGCAGTCCGGATTGGAAGTAACAGGTGGCCAGATAAGTCGTTATTCGTCATCTAAAACCAATAGACCAAATGTTCTTCGCTGGATATCGGGAGCCATTTCGATTTCTGATGGTTTTGCGGATAACAGGCTTCCGAGGACCCATAGAACGAACGAAGTGGAACAGCTCGCGTACGTTTCCAGCATTTTTCGCACCTTCCAGTTTTTCGGCCTTTTAGACTTGGCAAGAGTCCTGGTTGGCATGGACATTCAATTTTACCTGGCGTCGGATGATGCATCGAGTTGAGTTGTGGTGGCAACCTGCTCCAGCTAAGGAACAGCCCATTAGGGATCTAGTGCTTGGCTAGTGTTGGCTGGGTTGTACCGCAAGAAGAGGTTTCGGCAGCAAGTACAGCCTTAGATGTCTGTTTCCAGTGACATTTAGTATCCGACATCGAATATTATCCATATCAAACGTACGGCAGACATTGAAGGCGTTGGTTCGTTCAGCTGTAACACCCTTTTGGTTCTAGCTGCCGTGCCACCAGAAGGAAACATGAGGGCTGGGATACTGCCAAGTTACCCAAGCAAAGACAGGGGAAGTCGAGAGGCAGACCTCTGATTCGAACGACGGACATTTCAGTTAGTAAATTCGCGCTCTGACCACTGAGCCATCTCGCGCTGGTTCTGGTGGTTTCGTTTGATTTCTGGGTCCGCACGCTTCTCAGTAGTTATCAGTGCGAACAGAAACTGAGAACAGGGACACCATTGACATTGATTAGCAGCCATATATTGATGCATCTACAAACAGCAGTGAAGACCACGCAGCCTCTATCTCAGAAGGCACGTTGCATCGACATAAACAAAATTTCCGTAGTCTCTCCAACCTATGCCAGATCAAAGGTTTGCCACTTCTCTGCTGGCACCAATTCAAATTCAGTACGGAAAGCACTACTCTCTTCGCCAACCGATGGTTCGGCATACGCAATACATGCTCTAGCCAACGCAGCTTCTGTTGCTGGACGTGAAAGTTCCTGTTACACAAACGAACACTTTCTACTTGTCTTGTTACGGATTCGCCTTCACGAACTACGGTTCTAAGACAACGAGTGGAAGATCTGAGGATGTACCAGTTCTGCCGCTCGAACAGGCTGTGAATCACAACCATACAACAAAGCAGTCTTCACCATAGTGTGGCACGCACGTCACTTAAGATTCAGGTGTGTGCCACTCGGTCGTCATCCATGTCTCAGATTAGCAAGTGTGACCCAAACTGTGTGTGAGCTGTTTGGCTTTGCGTGAACTGACGTTTGTCGGCTTACGCGTTGATGGGCTACCGTTCTGAATTTTAGAAGGATGGGTCTCACAGAGATTATTTGCGACTGATTCGGTTGTCAGCAAAAAATTACATAGTCATCTTTGTAGGTGCTATGAACGCGCAACGTGGACGACTGAGCCTGAAAGAAGCCAGTCCTTAGCGTTCGGTTAGTCGGAAGCAACCTCTTTGGTTGTGTACTGAATACCATCTGCTCCTGGCCAGCGCGAGCTTTCAGCCTAAACACCCATATCCACTTACTTGGAGGCGACCATCCGCAAGCTACTCATGTACTACGTTTGATTATGGGGCTATCAGTGATACATGAGTAGTCTGAGCTACGGGTTGCTCTTCCTTCTGGAATACGCAGGCTGATCCCAATCATGCCATTGTACGGACTCGGTGATCACTTCGCTTTGCTTCGGCGTTAGGCACTTCGAAGCACTGCTTCACCGTTCATGAAATTTGGCGAGTTCCAGTAGCTCAGTAGTATCCAACTGATCTGGGTGAAGAGCTACTGGAAACGCACAGTTACTTTGATGTAAAGATTAGCTGGAGGTTGAAAGAAGTAAGTTAAAGAGGCTGTGTTCCCAGCTTTTAGAACTATCTGTCCAAGGCATCTGACTTGATTAAATGAACACTGAATATCGTCGAGACCAGTAGATTTTATGGATGCCATATGAGCCATGCCAGAAAAAGGTGACTTAAGTGGCGCGCGCAGACCCCTCACACGTCAGCTAATCAAGAGCCTGAAGAACGACGGTGAACTTGATGGATTGTGAAGGTCCAGGAGATGGAGAAGGCTTTCGCTGCAGGAAACGGCCGCGCCCTGTTTCAACCGATTCGATCAACCGGTCAAAAGAATACAGATGTCAGAGAAACATGCAAAAAGGACGGAGCGGCAATTCACTCGCAGCCCATCTTGATCGATGGGTTCAACGCTAACGAGCAGTTCAACTGACATCTTTCAGTACAAATTCTGGAAGAATCCAAAGTGCCTCATCATCATCATCATCATTACCGGCAGCATGACATCAGTGTTGAACACCAATGCTTCACTGCCGTACAACACAACCAAACAACCAAGATTTGTATGAAAACCTTATTGTGGAGAAAAGAATAAAGGTGGGCAGGGAAGGGACTTAGTGCCAACTTACTACAATCATTCCCGGGTGTCTACACTTGCAGACACTCATTCATTCAATCTGGATAGAAACTGACAACAAGAACGCCACTGATATCGGTTGGTAGCCATATCTTGCAGTGTCTCCAACCAGGCGCAGTGGGGATCACGCGGTCCCCATTCCCATTAGTAGCTCCTTACCGGGACAAAGTCTACCAGGGCTGATTTTTTGTCACTAGTCGGACCAAACATAGCAAAGGACGCCGTTTATCGTCACGACTATTCGTCAGTTCCTTTAAGTTTCGTAATATTGTGTGTGCTCTCGAGGTTGGGGGTTGGAGAACGTATGGCGACGTGTTCCGTAAAAATGGCAATTACTTGCATTTCGTAATATTGTGTGTGCTCTCGAGGTTGGGGGTTGGAGAACGTATGGCGACGTGCTCCGTAAAAATGGCAATGTACTTGCATTTCCAGCCGAACACCGCTGCCTTGCGGTTAGGCTTTTGAGTCAAAGGCTGTGGTTGAGGACCCTAATCGTCCTCCTGTCTAGGTGTGGGCGCCTTGACAGTATCTCAGCCCACGTACGACCATGACATACACAACAATACTGCCGAGAAGACTGCTTATTAACACACTGTTACTAGTCATATATACGTCACAACAATTCCATATGGAACTCAGTTCCGTCCAAACAGATGAGTTTTTTACTGTTCCCCATTTTGCTGTCAATTTTACAAATCTCATGTATCATTCATTTCAGCCCGTGTCATGCATCGTACCGGATGAGTGTACTTGGTGGTATGTGATCAGAACTGATGTAACTATGCTTTCAATTCAGACGCAGACGAAATCGAAGGTAGAACACCACTGCTAAGTGACGGCATGTCCCATACACCCAGAGAATCATCTTGCCGTCGGCAGCGGCCCCCAGCACCTATAGATGATTTCGAAGAGAAGGTACATATTGATGATGATGTGGGTTCTCAGGTGAGTTATTCACAGTTTTGGCATGTCGGATGCTTCGATACTAGGCGAATGTATGTGCGTAGTTCGAATAACAAAAGATCAAACTTTCCGGCCAATTCAGAAACAACTGTTGGTAGTGGATTAGCCCAACAACCACTGACCTGCTAATTTAGAATGTGGGAGTCTTTTCTGTCGCACGTCATTTATTCACCGGTGTCTACGTTACACACCGATTCCCCGCTTTACGTTCACATTGGTTTCATTCTTTCTGGACCCACTGCCTTGCCCATTAAGTGTAAGCAATTATTTCGGATACTTGCGCTTCAAATAAGATCTACTTCCTTTGGAGGTATTGTCTTCCATGGTAGCATCCACAAAGTTGTTTTGTACTGCTTCGGGTAGCTGTTAAATCTCGTTATCCGATTTCGATTCGGTTTCGAGATCTGTGTGCTGTTTGGTCTGATTATATACCACGTTTGAGCATAATAGGCTGAGACAGTTCTTTCGATCCATATCCTGTTTATTACCCTTTCCTGACTGTCAACCTGAAGATTGATGTCATTAATGCTGATTCAGTTATCTCCTGAACGCTTGTCAATTTGTGTGTGTAGTCAAACGCGTTTTAATCCTGACTGCATGTTAAGCGCCCAGGGTGATCTCTTTCTAAAATCCATCAGAACAAAAATGAAATCATGCCGTTATCCATAACCCTAACCCAAGGCCGAAATACTGGCCTGTAGGAAATGTCAGTGACAAACCCACAGGGACCTCCAAAAGTGTCCCTAATTGTGAGATATCCCCAGTTAAGAGGTCTGTTATCAGGGAGTTTTACTCCAGTCTGCAGTGACACAGCTTGTTCTCCGTACCATTTCGTAGAATGGATTCTTTACACAACAACGCTGTTTTGCATATCAAACTGATTTTGCGCACCGGAAGCCACTCGTTTAGTCGTCATTCCTTAGGTTTAATATCATAGGCCACCACTGTGGCATTCTCGGAGACGTAAGATTCTTCAAAATAATCATATGAGCAAAGAAATGTGATTGAGCTCTCATCTTCACTATACGAGCCTCCTCTCCAAAACCTTGGGCGTTCTAGCCACCAACCGTAAATGGTATTCTAGAACTCTGGCAAGTTCTGAATCTTTATAGCTCACCATTCATATGCGCGCAGAGTTCAAGGAACCTATTCATTGTTCCGAATTGTAAGCATGATGCCAACGGGGAAACAATCAATATGCAACTCGATACTGCCTTCATTATCCCAATCATATATGTCCACACGTGAATGAACATGGGTTCTGTAAAGTACAAGTTGACAAGTGCAGTCCGAACTATATCCGGAGTTAAGCTTGTTACCTAGTGAAGTTGATAGTCCGTTAAAAAAACTGGTCTTCGCACGATGCATCCAGTCACGTGTAAGTTGTAACCTTCTTGGATATTGACTAGGTGGTTTTTAAATTGACCAGTCAGTTTTCAGCGTGCCAATGCATCGACTGAAGGTAAGAAAACAACCAGTCATGGTTGATTACTTTTTTCAAAAACTGCAGAGTGGCTATCGGTTTTTATAGTGCCGGTCTTAGCTGCTGTATAAAAGCGAAAGCAGTGTCTCATTCGCTGCAAACGCTACACCGGCTCTTAGACTACGAGGGCGGTACACATGCAGCTCTGCCAATTCTTGCTGCTCAAAACAACCAGTATGCTGTTTCTTCCTGGTCGCGCAGACCACCGTTGTGATAAAACCGAAAGGAACGGTTTACCTTGGTTCGGACTACTCAACGGGCCTAAATGTTCGTTCGAACACATCTGCTACCCTGACCCGATATTACTTTCGTCAAGAAGTACGGTAGTATCTGTTTTGCCCACGTTGACGTGTCAGGTGCCTACCTTTAGATTCCCGTTACAGAGGAGTACAAACAGTTACCCACGACCAACATTCGCCTAAACCAACTACGACCAAATGAAGAGACAAGTTTTGACCATCGCGTTTTGAAGTAGGTTTCACGGTTAGCTGCATGACCAACGGTTTACTTTCGTGAACTACTGCAAATCCTTGTTCGTCATTTTTTTGTTTCTGCACGACGAATAGACTGCAACGCTAGGTTCAAATACTCCATGCCTGTAACTTATCCATCAAGTCAGGTCGGCACTGTCTCTCGTTCGACTGACTCTCGCAACATTGGACCAGGAGGCAGGTCGGCACTGTCTCTCGTTCGACTGACATCGCACCAGGAGACGCCATCATCGTCACCGCGGAACCAGTGCTCGCATTTTGGTTACAACGAACGAATTACCTGTGGAGTTTGGAATGACATCGTTTTGCTATTTGACAACCATGCGTCCTTCCCTGTTTCGGCATATTATACTCACCTTCAGAGTTCAAGACCTTACCTGAGTACCTTTCATTTACCACTTTGAAACTTCAGAAGAAGGAGCTTGAGTTCATTGATAGGTTCTTGACAGCTTCTTAATTCGTGACTGTAAAATTGTCAAATAAAGCCGCCTAGACACGAGAAATGCCTGCCAACATGCGTCATCTTTGGCGTCCAAAACGAAGATAACTGGAGATGATGATGACGATGATGATGACTGAACCAACTCTCCACAAAAACTTCTGAGGTTTTTCGCTTACTTGTTGTTGATGAGTGCCTCGGTTTTCATTGTGACACCCTGAAATCATCCGAATGAAATTTGTTGCTCACAGACATATGAGCTCGAAACTGCTCAGTGATTAAGATGTGAACTTATTGAACTTATTGAACTCAACTCCAGGGTCCTGACTGCGTTTAACTGGTATTGGGAAACTTCATCTCCCGCCTTGACTTGACTCAAGACTTTTAGTTTCAAAGTACGAATTATCCGGTGTGACAAGGTACGAGGGTGAAGAACTGGGATATCGGTTCAAAATTCCATACGACCTCTACTTTTCCTTGGGGGTGAGTATAGTGTATCGGTACGGTGCGATTCACAGTTTTACAGGACTTCGCGTAAAAGCCGATGCCTTCACATCCCTTCTTTGCTATTCATCGTTTTCTCTCCCCCTTTTTTTTCTCATTTAGCGATGCGGAGGATTCAGCTTTCGCAAACTTTGGGCCTTTACCGGCCCCGGCTTTCTCATGAGCATAGCGTATTTGGATCCGGGCAACATCGAATCCGATTTACAGAGCGGTGCGATTGCCAAATATCAGGTAAGGTGATTTTTCCTATGAAACCCTTGATGGTTGGAAACACGTGACCACTTTTATTTGCTTTTGACAAAATGGACCAAATCCCAGCGCAAGAAAGACATACTGGGAGTTTACAGTTGCTTTCCCGTCAAAAACGATGGGAGCCGCTTTCTCCATCCGCCGGTATAAAAGCGGTGGTGCAATAATTTGAAACGGAAATACAGACAGCGAGATGCATACTGGTGTGTAGCTAAATACTCGCTGCACTATTTGAGCTCTCAATAGAGAAACGAGTAGTGGTCATCCACTGGCAAGCAGTTTATTTCCACCTCTGTTGATCGGCGCTAGTTCGTGTTAGTTTCTGACGTTTCACTACTCCAATGATTTTTATTTTCCCAGCCTCAAAGGCGGATCTGGGTATCCGGGAGATGCGAAATGCCTTACTATTGACTACGTAAATACACACCGTAAGATATAAGGAAACCAGTGAGTGCTACTTAACAAAATCTCCGCATTCACTTCACCTGTCATACTTTTTGAACTCTTCCAGACATTCCCTTGTCTGACATTAATGGGGACCACCCAATCCACAGTGTGAATCCTGTGGTCTCATGAGCGTACTGGGTGAAGTTTGAAGACGCTTTTACCCGACGATTATGCCGGTCTCTGGACAGTCTTATCGTGACTTAAACATCAACCGTCATGCATATCTTCTTATTTTTTAAGAAGTTGGTTCAGCGTTGCATTTACTCGCATTTCTCGCAAGGCCAGACGACGAACTCAGTTCAAGATACCTCCTCTCAGTCGTGGTTGGCTGGTAAGTCTTGGGTTGCATCAGGTTGCACCAAGTTCTCAGCCGTTTGCATGAGGATCTGTCGGCCTCAACGCTCTTTAGTCCACCGTCTGCTATCCTCTCTGAAACGAAAATATTTTCCCCAGCTTACCCTACAAGCGAGTATCCCCATCAAAACGACCACCAAACGTGCAAAACATGTATGAATGCCAAAAAACTAGGTCAAAAACTCATGTATAGTGCGTCGTTTATAAAGTATATGCGGCAACAGCATTCTGGGAATACCGACGTCATTAGCAGCCAGCATTCGGCAGATACCGGATCATGGTTGGCTGTTTAGTGCAGATTTCCGCCCAATCATAGTTCGCCTTTATGCTGGACCGGCGGCCCGATTTTTTGGTCAATCATGTGCGGGATAGACTTCTTCGCCGTAGCAGCGCCTAACTGCGACCGGTATCGGTGCGAAATTCCTCCTAACACAGAGTGATTTGCACTCAAGTAAACCTTAGATCAACAGTCAACAGCGAACTTACCAGGGTGGCAGTGGTCGGTAGGCCCCCAGTGCATGGCCTTAGATGAGCACAGGAACATCCTCCGATGGGTTCAACCATCGAGTCTCGAATCAGTATCATTTTCTTAGGAGTATTTCAGCATTACAGACTGCTATGGCGAAGTATCGTAGCCCCCCTATTCGATTTTGTTGTCGAGTTAGTTCTTTCCGATTGTTTGTCATCATCCGCTCTGGAACACTGGTCTTCTCTGGTTTAGCACAATCCTTCCATGTGAAGCGTAGTCCCAGGTGTCTTGCCTTTCTCACCACTCCAATTGATGACCGGACCGACTCTGGGCACATCACAAGCTGTATCTGTTTTCCGGGCTTGCGGACCGCCAGGACCTTAAAATTTCACCGGCACCACGCGACGGCCGATTTGGCATGAGTTTATTGTTGAAACATGTGTTACGTATGCCGAACCATCGTTTGCCAAAGAGAGTGCTGTTTTCCATGCCCAATTCAGAGTGGCGTAAACAGAGAGGTGGCCAACCCTTGAATTGGCAGAGGAGTATGAAGGAGATTACGAAACGGTTGCGTGCTGGGTGGCCAACCCTTGAATTGGCAGAGAAGTGTGAAGGAGATTACGAAACAGTTGCGTGCTGTCGGCGCTACTGGACTTCGAGGATAGGGATCGCGTGATCCCCACTGCGCCTGGTTAGAGACGCTGCAAGATATGGCTGCCAACCGATGTCAGTGGCATTCATATTGTCAGTTTCTATCCATATTGTCTGAATGAATGTATGAATGTCTAGGTACCTCGGAATGATTGCAGTAAACTGGCACTAAGTCCCTTCCCGGTCCACCTTGACTCTTTTCTTTACAACAAGGCTTTCAAATAAATCATGGTTGTACGGCAGTGAAGCATCGGTGTTGAACACTGATGTCATGCTGTCGATGATGATGACGATGAATCTTATCGGCATTAATGCACATCCCCATGGGTTGTGAACCTTCTCTAATCTACCTCAAGTTCACCTACAGGTTGGACATTTATCTGGCTGCCATTCAACATCGGTCTCGATCATGGGCTTCACCTAGCTAAACACTTCATCCGTAACCGCGATGAGAGCGTTGTTCGCCACCAGGAATACAGTTGGAGACTGTAGTTTCCCCAGGTAGCCCACCAAAGGGGCTGCATCCCCTTCCCCTCTGCACATCTGAAATTTGTCTTTTCCGGTACCCTCTCTTACGCCCTCGGAGGAACACCGCGTCTATTGAGTAAATCCTCCTAAATAATCATCTGTTTTCTGGAAGACCAGTGGAAGCCGCTTCATGTCCAAGCATGCTAGTCAGCATCACGCAGCGATTTTATGTAATGAACGCCGGACCACGGTCTGTAGTTTCCAGGCCCGTCTTACCTTGAGGATGCGACGTATTCCCGACCTCAAGAAAGCCATGGTGGAGAACTCTTCGAGCGTCAAGGGGTTAAAGTACTGTACTATAACCTTCGACTTTCTGGTACGCGCGTCAATGTTTCTTGGACTCTACTATGCTGCAAAAACCGACTTCACCTCTTCTGGTTTTGTTACGTTCATCCCGTCTATGCTGTTTTTTTTCAGTACTTGCTATCCTGTTCTGAATTAAGCCAATAGTGTACTTGGGGCTTCGATCAGTCGTCTGAGGCTTGCATCGACGTATTGATAGGGTTGGTGTGTTCCGGTGTTCCCATGGGCTACACTGACTAGAACTTCGTTCCACAAGGTGCGAAAAAGTCAGGAAAGTCAAAGGGGTACAGTTAAACTAAGAACAGCTAGGTCCCATACAACGAGTAATCGTATTACGAAGCGGTGTGGGAATAAAGTTGTACTATTTCCAGCTATTAGAGTATGAAGGCGACCAGCATGTCCATATTCAAAGGAGCAGCGACGCTGACTTCCCCCAGAGGAAGAACTGTTTAGAAAAGATCAACCCTAAACAACGTACATTCCAATTGCGCAACTGTTGACCGTGACTGTGGGCGATTTATTCAATACAGTCGAAGTACTATTAAGGCCTACCAAAAGCCCGATGCTGCTCCAAACCCATCTGCTGTGCACGACAGCATAAGGAGTGAGACACCTATGGCTTATTCCTTCCTCTCACAGACTAGACCGCCTCCCTGAAGCCAAGTAATAAAATACTCGTTCAGCCGTAACACCCCGTCGGTGCCTAGCTGCGGAAAGGCATACGTTCTACCGAGATTTGTACGGGATCATTCATCAGACGAGAAGCACTGACAATGTGATCATTGTCAGGCTATACGATTGCTTAAGTCGAGCTTAATTCTGAGCTGTTTGAAATCACATCTGGGTAGTCGATTCGAAGTCGATGCTCGGCGTACAGACAACGCAGAACGACTGCTTCAGTTGTGTGCTGACCATCAACTACTTTTGGCCGGCACAAATTTTCAATACAGACGCTCGCACAGTACAGCCTGATGAACACCCTACACCCGTTGACCCAATTAGATCACTTAGCGAACAGCCACCGATGAAGAGCCACTATTTAAAACTGTTACTCCTTCCCAAGCACAACTCGATTCCGATCGCGCCACAGTGCGACCAAGTCCAGCAATTCGCTTTCCTGCAGGCCACTACATCTGAGCAACCTCAACTACTCCGTAGGGTAAACCAACACAGATGTTGTCAGTGCGGGATCCGACAATGTACATGTAGACGGTTTACATTGATGGCAATAACGATGATGATATTGGTAATGTTGATGATGATGATGATGATGATTTGTACTTTTAAAGCACTCGTGCTTTTGGGTGTTGCTCTGCTTGAAAAAAATGTACTCAGGCAAACTGTCGCACCATATCTATGCACGTGTTAACCATGATAAAAACACTATTAGGTAGTTTCAGGTAGATCAAGGTCGTTGCAGACTGATTGGACAAAAATATGGTCCACCAGATGATGGGCATTTCCCAGTTCACACAAAATGATGGGTGTAGAGATGTCTTGTTCGATTCCGCACCCGTTGACGGAACACAGCGTTAGGAATATCTGCTTCTTGGCATTACGGGCTTGACAGTTACTGAGCCTACTGCATGCGGTTTACCGTTTTAGACTTTTACAGAACAACTTTATAGTTTAAAAAGCCAGACCGTGTGTTTGCGGTAGCCTTGCCTTCAGCATTGAGTTCTTTCGAATTAGAATCTCTGTCAGGCCACATCTTTTTACTCCGCGATTGCGTAACACGTGTTTGGAAGTTTGGAATTCTGTTGCAAGGTCCTACACCGATACTTGAGATTATCGCCCCAGGATTCAACTGATCGATGGTTAACGAGACTGACAGGTGTGGCACTCGTCTGTCAAGACTATCGCGCTCGGTGCCTAGCGCCCCAGTTTCCCGAACTAACTGGCCATTGCTTGGCTCTCCCATTCTCCGGTGACCGAACTCTCGCACGTAAATGAAACTTTGTTGAGAAATTCCATCAGGTTGTTACAAAAATCTCCGCGCATAAAAACAAAAGTAACATCAATCGGGACGAACATTTTTTGAGACAAGACTTGGAGTTTTGGCATCGTGGGTGTGTATAGACGTTGTGTTAACGAACCTTGTGATTATGCAACGCGATTTTTCTGTTGACCTTTCTAAGGTTTTCCAACATTTCTTCCGCACCTATATTTCTTTGAAATGTGGGACTCAAAAGTGCATCCGGCTGTCTAGATTGCGTAGTTGCTGGAACGCTGTTTCACATCTCTGATTGCCACAAACTAACGAATTCAGGTTGATAGTTAAACATCCACTCGGGCACTCATTTTACATTAAAGCAGTTCATCAGAGACAGCAACATTAGTGTGGACACTGATGCTTCACTGCCGTAAGGAGTTGTTACCGGATCACTGATAAACGGAGCAACTACTATTCAGTAGGTCAAATACTTTCTAGTTTCAGTTAACTGTGTGCTCTTTTCGCACAACCACGTGAAGGGTGGAAGAGAGCCAGAGGCGGTCAAACAATGACTTGGCAGCGAAGTATGAAGGCCATTACCAGCAAACTCAGCTGCGCTGGTCACTACCGTCTTCCTGGATGGGGACCACATCAATGGCTAGAGGCATTGTCAGATATGGCCCAGTCGCGCGCTCAATGGCGCTCGTGCATCCAAGCTATTGTCTCCAATGCATGGCTCCTTTTCCAACCCTCCCCCACTTGACAGCCCACTGGTAGTGCTGGATTTATGCACCAATTTATCAGCTCCCGCCTGCAATACGCAGCTATTTACCCAATCATCGGTGAACGAAACTGCGGCAGCTACAACCATTGTACGACGAGTACGCGGTTATTACAGCTGACAATGATGATGATGATACCCGAACAGGGTGCATGAATCGGAACTACGACCGGCCTTTCGGATGTCCGACTGAGGCTCACAACGGACAGTGGTACGCTTCAGCTCATGTCACACACATGGGAGGGTCTCGCTACATTGTTTTGTCATGGCGTGAGGGATAGCTCGACATTTATTGCGTGGATGCTGTTAGCTGACCCTCCCATGTCGGTTTCGCACCCGCTTCTACGTAGATGCCCATCCAGACGATATAAAGCCCTGTCTCCCATGTGTATACGTCAGTTCCGGTCAACAGGAAGTTCCACCTGTCCAGAAATATCAAAACTGTTGAATCGTGAAATGGAAGTGGATGCCGTAGATGAATCACCAACAATCCTATCGAAGATATCCCAAGTGCATTGTTCGCAAATCACTGACCATTTGGCGTTTCTCCCGTCGAATGTTCACGTTACGTCTACGTTTTCAGTACGTCCTTTTGCACACACTGCTACCTCGACCTAACGGACTTTGCTCCAATGATGATTTCACCAAGTGAATCTCGTGAGTACCCCGAACGAGTTTCATCACCTAGCGCTTTTTTCCAACGGAACGCAGTGAACTTTGCAGTTAGTAAGAAACGTGCCACACACAAAGTATCACCCAGTTGGACTGTGTTATTTTACCTCTCCGCTAAACGAAACAAACAAACAGGTGTATCAACGCGCCTGTTGATGGAAATGTATCGGAATGCTGGTAGGTCGGATGTCTTTACTGGTGGTTGATCAGAAGGCTGTTGATCTGTTCGCCGGGCCTGGTAATCGGCCTGAAGACATTTCGTCACCAATCGAGGAAATGTCGTTGGTATGCAAAGCGTTTACATGCGAAGTACCAAGCTCACGGAACACCTGATCACCCACCATAGCCTATTGATAAATCTCTTTGTGCAATGACTTGCACTTTTTCTTATCGGCACAGTCATCGTTTGATATTCTCGGTAAAAAATTAATAGTTTTTCCTGCCAGTTAACGCCCTTCATTGGGGTGTTTTCGTTAGTTCAGTTGTAGCATCTTTTCGGTGCCCAACTGCCATGCCACCCGCAGGATGCACGAGGGCTGGGATACTGCCAGGTTGCCCAAGCCTAGAGAGGGGCAGTCTAGGCTTGGAACCGCGGTCCTTCCGGACAGTAACTTCGCGCTCTAACCAATTGAGCCATCTCACCCTCAAGCTGAGGCAATACATCTAGACAGGGGTAGGGTGTTTTGAATGCTTCTTATACCAAACAGCGTGGACACCTCGCATGCTCACGTGGTAGCATGTGAGATACCTGTGTTTGCTTATTTCAACCATGTGTGGGGCCTTCTGCGTTGATCTGTACCACGGTGCGAACGTACGTGCATCATGACCATCGCTGAGCTGAAACGTGTACAGAGACAAGACCTGATATATGCGAATAAGCGAGTCCCGGCCATCCTAGTCCAGACGCACTGGCATCCTCGATACCCGTCGGAATTATTCCCTTGTCGTAAACATCCTCTCGACAAGTCTCATTTCTAAAATATTCACCTTTTTTGCACAGCTGTAGGGGCTGGATTATATTCACATTGTATTGAGGTAACCTCAACCTGGCTGTTTGATGACTCTCATCCCCCGCTCCCCAGGTCCTCTCTGGTCCCCTCTTCCAGGATAGCGTCTCCATGACCCTCCCTGCACTTAGCTGGAGACGTTTCAAGCAGTGGTGGCTAATTGGTATTAGCAGCCTTCTTGGTATCAATTTCTTTCTAGATTGTTCGATTGGGCGATTGGATGCGTAGGCACCTCAGAATGCTTGTGATAGGACAGCACCATATTCCTCCCTCACCCACTCTCTTTCTTTACACGTTAATTCGTTAGATTTAATTAACTAAACTCTGTTGTTGTACGACAGTGAAGAGCTGGTGTTATCCTCTGTAATGACGATGACTGATCTGCTGTGACTCATCCGATAAATTACAAAGAGGGCTGCATTCAGAATGTAAAACAAAATTGGGGCTCGACGGAACTGAGAAGGAAAAACGGGGGCCACTTCCTAGTGAGGAGAATGTTGTATTTAAAACGCCCTTTTGACCTTAATTCCAGGCTTGCGGTTGGTGTTGGGTGATTGGTTTGCGTTGCTTCAATGACATACCCCAACGCTCATCATCGTCAGCTGCTGCTGATTGACTCCCTAATCATCCAATCGGCATCTCGTTTTCTAGCCCGAATGTCTGATAGCTTCCCTAGTGCAATTTCGGTGGAGTTGAGAGTCACAGGGCACTAACTTTCCTGACTTAGTTCCTCTTTGACGGGTTTCTTTTTCCACTGGTTCGTTGACGCTCGAAAGAAATCACGAAACTTGTCCTCGGTCAGGAGGTGCTTATTGCTCGAAACACGTCTATTGAGAACAATCTCGCATGCCGCAGTTACGGTGCCTTCGTGTCTGTTACGTACGCACTCCTTCCTATTGTTCCAACTCACGTGACCGTTGTTTCTGTTTCCTTTGCCTCATACAGCTGTTGTGGCTCCTGTTCGGTGCCACTTTGATGGGTCTGTTCCTGCAGCGTTTGGCCGCTCGACTTGGTGTAGTCACTGGACGCCATTTGGCCACGGTCTGCTATGAACAGTATCCGCGGCCAGTTCGTCTTCTCCTGTGGATCATGGTCGAAGTGGCGATTATCGGTTCAGACATGCAGGTATGTCCCAAATGGTGATTGCTTCAACACTGATCAGCTTTCAAAGCATCGAACGTGTTTTCTGACCTTCCATCGCTGTTGTTTTCATGTCAGTTAATTGCTGTCACTTCCATGGATGGTATTCGAGCCACAAATTGTTCGGCTATGTCCAAGTGGAGCGCGCTTATCGCCCATAACAAAAGTTTTTCGAAAAAAATGGCTTAGATTTAATGTGATATTTTCACTCGGCATTTCGATTAGACAGTAGTACAGCGGGGCTCGAAACAGTCTAAAACTATAAACTGGATAACCACAGAGGCCAGTCTGGGACAGATCGCCCCAGTTGTCATGATCATTTCTGTTTTTGTGAATGTACGGCAGTGTTTGGTTTGATGTACACACCGCATCCTGTTGCTACACTGGACAGATGTTCTGGCCACGAATCATCAGCTGTCAGCTGTAACAACCGCGTACTTGTACAGTGGTTGTAGCTGCCACAGTTTCGTTCACCGATGGGAAGGTGGGGTAGATAGCTGCGCATTGGAGGTGGAAGCTGATAAATTCTTGCGTAAATGCAGCACTGTTAGTGGACTGTCAAGTGGGAGAACTCGGAAGGGAGCTATGCATTGAAGGCAGTAGCTTGGATGCACGAGCGACTGGGCAATGTCTGACAATGTCTCCAACCATTGATGTGGCCCCTCACGTGGTCCCCATCCAGGAAGACGGCAGTGACCAGCGCAGCTGAGTTTGCTGGTAATGGCTTTCACACTTCGCTGCCAAGTCATTGTTTGGCCTCCTCTGGCTCTCTTCCACCCTTCACATGGTTGGACGAAAAGAACCATTCGAAGAATTCGGCCGACTGGCATACGAAGCCAGCGCAGCCGATGCAATGTGATTAGTTCACCTATCGAGGGCGAGTTATTTTTTCCGAATACCATTCGACATTCGACATTCGATACCATTCAGCATTGCTGATTCA
This sequence comes from Opisthorchis viverrini, assembly GCF_000715545.1. Classification (NCBI taxonomy): domain Eukaryota; kingdom Metazoa; phylum Platyhelminthes; class Trematoda; order Opisthorchiida; family Opisthorchiidae; genus Opisthorchis; species Opisthorchis viverrini. The sequence continues at coordinate 93,938 of NW_008752281.1, read as the reverse complement.
GTGTTCCCACCAGATTCGGGCCACGGATGAGTCACTGAGATCAAAATTCACGATAGATCAGCACCGCTCTTTCCCGGGACACAGCTGCGACATTCATTTACAGTAAAAAGGTTTCGTGAGTCGCATTAGTTGTGCTCTATCCAACCAAGTAGCGTGATTCTGCCGCGGAGCGTTCGGAGCGATTGCTGAATCGTCTCCGTCAACCGGTTTCATTGTTCTCACTTTGCTCACACCCCCTTTTTGCGTGTAGAGCAAGACAAGTTCGACTAGTTGTGTTCCACTTGTCTGTCGATCCTTTTGTTCGGTAATGTAGTTTGTTCACGAAAGACGAACGTCAGATTTCTCAGACCACTGCAACCAGCGGATAGAAGGAGTTAAGTGGGGCGCCATTTGAGGAATAGCTTCGAGTCATTGGTCTCCTGACGGAAAACTCGTTTGTGTAGCTCCAGGTATCCATTTTCCCATGACACGCCTTGGCACACATCCTCCACAGATGGACCGAGACGGTTTAATGCAGAACGGGGCTCTACACCGTCGTTGAAATGCTGGATGGATCTGGCGCTATTAGCCAAAAGTTAGAGGCGCACCTGTGAACAAAACTTGTGGGGGAATTCCGAATTACCCCACTGCCAAACCGACACCCGCCATAGTGTCGTCATGTGGTAGCCCGAATAGAACGAGCGTTAATGAGACGACTGATCGATCGTATGGAATGATAAAACGTTCCCGTTGGGATACAAGGCAACAGACTGTGGTGCCTGAATAAACTGAAGTAGTGCTCTGATGTTTGCTGGTTGTATTGTAAAATCGATTGAGACTGACTGCAGGTTAGCATTGAAACAGGTTAGGACAAGCACAGCCGGTTGGACTGACCGACTATACGTTTTAGGGACTTAACACTAGCTAGAAAATGCTTTACCAATCAAGCACATTTGTTTCACATGCGATCTTCAGAAACATCGTTCTGTGGAAAAAATAAGTCGCTACGTCGCTAACCATCAAGGCGGTTTTTATCTGGTAGTGTTCTGGATACTGTTGCACATTTACCACCGATCAGGTTGTGAATTCAATCAACAGGTAGGGGTGGAATCATCCCAGAAGAAGATACAAGATGGTTTATGGAACGACCGTATGGTTGCGGAATTGCGAATTTTAAGGGGATACCCAGGTAACCAGTGAAAGAACGTTAGAAGGTATTGGTGTACCCTAACGGACGAATACAGTGCAAAACAAAGACCTATGGTGTCCCTTGAAGAATGGTTACAAATCTGGGTCCCGTCCTCATCAGAATTCCTGGATTGCTGTCTCCATGAATCTTATCGGTCGCTGATCAGAAAAACAGCAGGAGAGTGGGTCTCATACAGGATATTCGTGGGTGTTGTTTCGTAGATCACTACTGATACTGACACTATTACATGTGAAACTTGTGTGACCTTTTTGCCACCAAAAAGGTGTGACCTAGTGAAGCCAGATATGACACTTGACGGACGCATACTCTGTCAGTCTTTATGCGACAAGGCATGGGTTCACGATGCAGTGGGGCCTCAGTTGTCAAGAGAAATGTGGTCCGTGATTATCGCCGAGCTGGAGAGGAAGATCAATGAGTGGTTCCTTTAGCCTGAACGAAAACGAACAAACTTGCGGGACTCAGTGTTTTTCAAAGAATACTGATGGTGTATTCCCCTGTCTCGAATATCCATGAATGATGACCGAATGATAAAGTAGCCCTTGTCGATTTTGAATCACTTTTGTCCCGAACCTCTGGTACGAAGTACAGGACAGTCTGGTTACTCTTCACCAATGTTCCTATAGAGGTGAAATACGGTTTTGGAAAAGAACCAAAGCCTCCCTGAAGGCTTTCCTCGCGAAGGCATTGCATACAGCGGTCCTCCTTACTGGAACCATGTTCATGACAAACCAATTAGTTGAAGTGTCTACAACGTCGTTCACTACTAACCGCCACCTAGTTTGTGACTTGGGTCGGATAAAAAGCAATCAGTGTGCAATATTGGGGCCTTTTAGAAAGCGAAATAAAGAGAGGATCAATGCGCAAAATGCTTCTAGGTCTGGTTCCAACAATATGACGTTCAATTCATAGGACCCTCCCAGGTCGAGCGCGAAACCGCGCAAACCTGAGATTGCGCACGATAGTGGTCCAAATTAATCAGTCCCATCTAATCGGCAACGCAGCGAATCATTAAACGCGAACGGCAGTATCAACAGTTTATTCTACCACTTTATTGTCATCAGTCGCGGGTTGTTTACAAGAGGAACCAATGTTCTTGGGAAGCACATTCCTGCAGAACGGATATCCTGAACGGTATGTACTCAAGACTGTGTAATCTGTTGATACGGCATACATGGCCCAGCCCCAATATCAGATACCGTTTGTTAAACTATTTGCCGCACTCTACCACCAGCCTTTGTGTGCACTCGTTTGTATGCTCATGCCGAGCATCATACGTTGGTCGTACGACATAGCATTTGCTGGGCAGAATGCGAGAACATAACCCCGTATCTCTGAGTGTTAGTTGGAAGAAACCAGGCTCAGATGAAATTGCATCACATTTGGCCGAAACCAGTCATGTCACCGATAAACAGAAAAACTTCAAAACTATATACCAGGTACCGCTGAGCTGAGTATGATCTAGGCTACTATCGATCGCATTAAACATTGGAATGTGACCCATTGGACCAAAAGAAACTGGGGCGACCTCTGAACTTGAACTGGCCTGCGAAAAATCCAGTCCCACAAGCCCCTCTGGCATTAACATCACTTACTTGATTCTGTAACCCCCATTGACGTGCTCCACATCCAACCCCCTTTTGATTTATATTTCACTAAAGTGTATGTACCCCCGCTCTGAACCTTTTTCACGTGATTTCTGGTACCATATAACTTCCTGATGTGTTAGCGAGGAGGAACAATCACAGAAGGAGGTTTTCTCATGATCGCTGTTCATAATAGGGTCATTAAATAGGTTGAAACGTCTCTCCAGGGTTAACAGCTGTTCTCTATTTTACTTATCTTGCTGCACAGCCTGGTCCACCCGAACTTTTGCGGTTATCTTTAGGTGGAAGACACGGTGGACCTCTTCCTCCCGAAAGGTCATTAACTTGGTTGGAAAGTCACGCCAGACCTAACAGCTGTTCTCTGTTGTACTTATCTTGCTGCGCAGCCTGGTCCACCCAGACTTTTGCGGTTATCCTTGGGTGGCAGACACGGTGGACCTCTTCCTCCCGAAGCAAAGTCGTCTTCATATTAATTTGGTTTTGATGAGAGTGGATTTAGAGGCAGCAGGTTCTTCTTCTACCTGCCTGTTGCGTCAGGAAAATTGCAAAACCGACCATAGGGTGTGTAAGCTTTCAGCGACCACGTGAGTAGTATGTTCCCTCAAGTGATGTAAATCTTCCATCGGTAGGGAACGATAGTGAAAACTCAATGAACGTCCAAATAGTATGTTAGGATCTACGATACAAGTGGGTTGGAGTAAGTATGCTTGGATTAACACGGATATGAATGGCAGAAATATCGATTAAGATGTTAGTTCCAGTATGGAGAGATCTCAGTGACCGATTTCCAGGTGTATGATTTGTTATTGGAGTCTAGCGTGAAATCGATTTCCTGGTCTTTCAAACAGGAAGAACGGCAACATATTACTTGGCGTTATCTAGATTACAGAGCTGTCCTCTGACACGCCAGTTGTTCTTTCGGCCTGGACTTCATCGGTTTATTGTTCTGTCTTTGGACGACCACAGCAGAAAGTTACAAATAGGCAGCCTTTATGTTCGTAAAGTAAATAAATGCCTGAGTTTTCAGCAACCTAACGAGTAGTGTGTACCATCAAGAGTGCCGAGGTAGGATGGAATGAGTGAATTTGTGCCGCGAAGGAGTGTTGGTTAGTGAGTAGAGTTTCCAGTTTATTATTTCTATTATCGATCGAGAGAATTCCAGAGACAACTCGCCTAACAATGTCCACATCATGATGTTGAAACGAGGAAAAACACTTGGGGTCAAACTGAGCGCGAAGTCTGGCGTCTGTGTGAGCGCTCAGCACAAAGGGTGAGATTCCGCTGGTGAGCTTATAGTCGATTCTTAACTGCACTGTGTGCTTTTGGACGCTAAACTCTACAGTTTTCTATTCGTTTACTGTTTTCTCCTGTTTTTTATATCTCAAACACAAGGCCCCTTCCCGAAATCTCAGCCATTGAAGATCACTGGAAGGCTAAGCCCCTCAGGACACTGTGTTGCTTTCAGAGAGTTCGCGATGTGACAGAGTTTTCTTGTGGTGTACCAATACATGGTAACCTATGAACTGAATGGTTGAATGGACGTTTCATATGTACGTATACCTATTCCGGACAAATATCAACATCATAACCGTGATTGCCCATCGGTAGCTCGCTTGGTTGTCAACTGATCTGTTTCCAACCCATTCAACCATTCTATAGGCCCTCAAACTACAGATTTTTTGGTCTCGATCGAATATGACCTTGTTTGTGTGATTCTTGCTGCATGCTAAACGAATTTCAATGAAAGTGTGATCGCTTAACACGTCAGAAACGTGACCGCTTTGCGGCCCCTTCGTTCACCCTCACCCATGAAATTTGTGTCTCATTTTCTATTTGAAGACCGGCTTCACTGTTTCTTTCCCATCCTTCGTTCATTCTCTTCCACAGGAAGTCATTGGAACCGCAATTGCAATCAACCTACTCTCGATGGGCTACGTACCTTTATGGGCCGGGGCCCTGATCACCATTGCAGATACATTCACCTTCCTCTTTTTGGACAAATATGGGTTACGTAAATTGGAATTGTTTTTCGCCCTTCTTATCACTACAATGGCTGTGACTTTTGGATACGAGGTAATCAACTTGATTGTCTACCTAATTCCGTCTTTTTTTCCATCCTTGTTTCCTCTGATCTTCTACCTGGTGTTTAGTTCACAACCTTCACCGATGTTCGTATCACAACCGGTTTTGTAAACGAACCACCAAACCATTGGTTTAGTGGATTGGTCGGGCCTCACCATATTTCATGAGTAACTCTATACCCCAGTGCCTTTAAACGTGTCACTCAATCGTGTATTTGAATTGCTTTTACAATGAAGACTAGGTGTCACGTTATGTCCTTGGCCGTTCAGCTGTGACACCCTTCCGGTGTCTAGCTGCCATGCCACCCGAAGGAAGCACGGGGGCTTAGATACTGTTAGGTTACTCAAGCCTAGACAGAGGAACTCGAGAGGCAGAGCTTGGGTTCGAACCACGGACTTTATGGTCAGTAAATTCGCGCTCTAAGCACTTGAACCATCTCGCCTCCCACACCCACGTTATGTCCGCCCGTTTGTGACCCACGTAGTATTACGAAACTGTTAGATGGGGTCATTTTGAAGTGAACCCATTACCGAGAAAATCAAAGAAGCGGGTTCTCGGTTATCTACCCCGAACTTTTGCCGAAATTTCTCTGGGTAACGTCCTATCTCCACAGAGAGGTAACCAGGTATCCAGCAATACCGCTCCTGCACGCTGAAAATGTTGGTTTCCAGCTGACGCATCAGTCGATATGACAACACGAATAACTTCCCAGAAGTCGACTAAAGCTTACGAGAGCTTTCTCCTCAGTTTTTTCTATGTTTATCCATATCCCGTCCCCAGAACACCAAACCCGGACTGACTGAGTAGCTCCAATCGACTGTTTCGTCCTCGTACATGTTGATCTACTATCTATCGGAAGTGACTTGACAGCTAATTGCATAGTCGGCATCCAGTTGTAGACAACCGAGTGTTGTAAACAACTCGTCACTCCAACTCAAATGTCCCGTTTCTGTTTTGCTCAGTCCAGTGGTTTCAGCCGTATAGTCAACGACGACTGGATGTTTGAGAATGCAGGTGATGGCTCGCATCAGTTCAGGACGTAGACACTTGATGAAATGCTGTGGCTTCAAGATGTGAACGTCGAATTTGTCGTTGGTGAGTGTTGTGGATAGTCTGAACTTGGGGGTCGACGCAAAACGTGTGAGCTTACGAAATGGCAACCAACTTGTGTATTGGTTCTCAACAAACCGAACTCCCGTTGGTCACGCTGATTTAGCAATTCATATTTAGCGCGTCGAACTTACAGGTTTTAAATGATTTCTTTTCAACCGACTAACCTATCACGTGGTTTTGTCCTCCCCCCCCCACAACTATGAACAGTACGTCGTTGTTAAACCCTCACAACTAGAAGTACTTCGTGGGTTCTTTGTTCCTTCCTGCTATAACTGCGGCTGGCCGGAGCTCGAACAAGCAGTAGGCATCATCGGTGCCGTCGTGATGCCTCACAATTTCTATCTCCACTCAGCCCTCGTCAATTCCCGTGAAATCGACCGATCTCAACCGAGTAAGGTAAGTTTTCTCATGTAAGCGGCCTCTTATCTCCCACAATTCACCTGGGTAAGGTAACTGTCACGTGACTAGCATTCTGAACAGTATTACAAACCTCTTTGAATCCACGCATGAACTTTTGCTGCTCAATCGATGCTTCAGAGGAACGGCGCGAACGGATATTGCTTGCTGGTTCCTCGTGCCCAAGAGTAACCTTTCTTTTTTTGCTTCTTAGTGGTTGCGCGACGAAACTACCAGCATCTCTGCCTACCGGGCGTCGTTAAAACTTACCAGAATGTATTGCCCGAAAGCCTGTGTCTGTTAAACCCAAAAGAAGGCATTCTCACTCTGGATAAAGTGATCCATTACAGTGTTGTCATCATTCTTGATAGCAGCACCACCGTGAGAAGAATGATGCTTGATTGCCGTGCAGTTATGCTAGTTTGTTTAGAGTGAGTCCACTACAACACCACAAACACACTCTAAACTTCCACTCACTCAATTTAAACCGTATTTGACATCACGAAGACTATCGCTTCACGATCGTGTGGGTCCTACCCTGAGAGGCGGATGACACTTAGACTCCTCAGGATCTTTTTGCTTGGTTTCTGTCACATTCTACTCACTCTCTGGACTGCACCACCCTAAGCTTTGTGTGGAAAACAACGTTGTTTCTAGAAGATATTTTTGTATGCACAGTACACGAGCGAGTAGGTGATCGCTCTGCTTAAATTCCACAAACGATATGCCTGATTCCACGCCAAACACGGTCCAGTCTAAACAATTGCGTCTGGCCGAGCCATAACAACTCCCGTCTTTATTCTGGAGAGTCACATCCTTTAGGTATTGCCCGCCCTAAGACCCGCTGTGTACCAGACGCTCAGGTTCCGGTATTACCCTGGTTCAGATAACGGTGAATAAATGTTCACATTTGCCTCCAAGAGCCCACAGAGATCCACGCGTTGTAACACCAACACGAATCAGTTAAACGTCAGATCGTGGAGTGTACTTTTCGGATGACTGAGACAGGGTTGATGGACTCTAAAATTGTCCTGGATACCCCCTATCCAGGCGATCAGTTGTCAGATCCGTACACTGGTAGACTCCGTAGACCACAGGGAGACCGAGCTGCTTCGTACCGCCAGTGACCAGGTTTTCACTCGTCTCCTAAGCTAACTTGGCCATCCTTTACATGGTATGTGGGCAAGCCTTGTTTTATCGTTTTCGCATCGTCCCTGTCCAACAGATGCTTCATTTCTCGTGTTGAGAGTCTGGATGGGTACATCCCATGCAGTTGGATATGCTGAGGTGGATACTGTATTGAGCGAACGAGCGGAAGCGTCTCTGCTTCATTGGATACCCGTTGATAGTCGCCTCTGTGTGGTTTGTTTGGAAACATTTATGGGAGAATCTAGAGGAAGTGAGGTTCATCGCACCTCGTTTATTGTTTCTGCTTACGCCCCAACTGACTGTAGCTCTGAATCTGCCAAGGACAGTTTCTATGACGCTCTAGGTGCCCTTCTACAACAGGCTAAAAGCTCAGATATCGATGTGGTTGCCGGTGATATGAGCGCCCAGGTAGGTAGACTAAGTCTGATGCCCGATTGGGTGGTCGTCTTGGGTTGAGCACGAGGCGCACGAACAACGTGGATCGCTTACTTCAGATGTATGCCGACCACAGACTGTTCCTTTGGAGTACGAACTTTATTACGGAACAGCATAAATCGCTTGACAACGTGGTGCCCACCAACAAACCAGCGCCGAATCCAACTAGACCACATCACCGTCGGTTATCGGTGGTGAGGGCCGATCCTCGCCGGCAGCTCCTTCTGGAACACCAGCGTGGACTCCAACCATGCGCTTGTACGCTGCTGCTTTTCGTTGCGCTTTTCAGGTGTACGCAAAAGGCGCACACCTCATTAGCCACTGAGAAGCTAGTGAACCCTGAATTCAAACGAAACTACCAGAACCAGCTCCTCGAATGCCTGCCTGATGGCACGATATCGGATATAAATGGTCACTGGAAAAAGATATCCAGGGCGCTTCTCAAAGCCGGAGCTTCTGTTTGCGATACAACCTATGCAGCCTCATCCAAACATTTGATCCCTTATAGGACCGTGTCTTTGCTGGAGACCCGGCGACAGAATCCACCTGGGTGCCACCACAACCCCACTCTACGCATCATTCAACTCCAGGTTAAACTGAGTGTCCGCGCAGACCGAGAACCTTGGTGGACCTTAAAGGTCGAGTAAACGGAAGAGGCAATAAATGCTGGAAACGTCCGCAAGCTGTTCCACTTGATTCGTTCGACTGGGCCTCGGAAACCTCTTATCAACGAAATAATCAGAGAACGAAATGGCAGCACGTTTAGACCGCTTGCACAGTACCTCGAACAACAGTTCAATAGCCCATCTGCTACCTCTAATCCTGAAATTCAAAAGTTGAACTGTGAATATGGAGCCGTCTTCAGCGTCAGAAGTGACTGAGTATGTATCTCTAGGCTAGCATAATCGTGCTACTGGTCCTGACGACCTCCCAGCTGTTTTTTTTTCAACTAGGCTTTTCAACCAGTGCCTGTGTAGCCTATTTGGGTCTATCTGGGTGAAAGCGACCGTCTCCGGTAACTGGGGTGCGTCGATAGTAGTGCCTATTTTCAAAAAGGGTACTCGCAGTGAAAGTAGAGTGAGATTCATGATGTTAATTAAAATGTTCAGAGTAATCGTTACCTCTCAAGACTGGTCCATCCTATCTGTCTCGTGCACTGAGCCGGAAACACATTTCATGGAGAGCAACCTCACTTTGATAATTCAATTTAGCTCGATGGCTTATCTCACCGAGTTTCTGGTGCTTGCTTGCAGAGATACTTTCATTCTCAAAGTCTCTTAGACACCCGTGGCGCATGAGACTGCTCATATCTGGTTTTCGTTCCTTGCTTCTATTCTGACTAACCATACTTAACTTAACGTTATTTAGCGAGTGGGGGCCAAGATGGCCCAAGTGGTCAGAGCGCGAATTTACTGACCGGAGGGTCCGTGGTTCGAACCCTACCTCCGCCTCTCGACTTCCCCTGTCTAGGCTTGGGCAACCTGGCAGTATCCCATTCCTCGTCTTCCTTTGGATAGCACGGCAGCTAGGCACCGGAGGGTGCTACGGCTGAACGATTTTTTTGTCTAGCTGGTATGTGAGACAAGACAGTTCTGTACTGGTGCATCTGTACCCCACCTAGGTTCAGTTTCGCCCAAGAAGTATATTCTCGGTTGAGCTAATGTCAGCGCTTGCAAGCAGCATTAGGCGAAACTCTTCAAGATATCCATGCAGCGTCGGATAGGTACGAAGCCAGCTGTCCGCTGATTTGAAGATATTGTCGAGAAGGTGGATGTAATCGAAGGTAGTTGATTAGAGCCCAGTAGTCAGGTTATGCAAAACTGATAGTTGATATTGTTTATCACAGTATTTCATAACCATTGGCCACACATGGTGTGTGAATCACGGTCACTAAAACCAGTCAATAAAAGGAAATTAAACTCACCAGTATGGAGCATTCACACCCATGTTTACCAGATCACGAAAACTTCAGGATTCGTGTACTGAACCGACGACGAATCACCTCAGTCAGTGCACAACACGCGCGAGGGTGGTCATTATAGCCACAACTAACAGTGTGCTTGGGTGATAAGTCTCATATGAAAAATTTACGGCGTATGACTTTTTCTTTGTTGGACAATCGGCTTGTCAAATGCGTCATTTGTTCCACGTCATCGACAGCATCACGCACATACTGTTCCTACAAAGTTAAAACTTGAGCTGCTCACAACGTACAATCAGTTGAATCAATGCGTGCGTGGCAATATCTTCACTGTCACGTCATTGTGCCGCTGCGGTGCAAGTATCAAAACACAGGTGAAGCGCTTTAGTTCGATGCTTCTCCGTTTTGTGGAAGCTTTTATTAGAGATCATTCGCGGTGCCTATCCTTGGCCTTGCCAAGGTTTGAACTCCGAACATCTGATATGCGAGGCAAGCCTGTTATCACTACTCGATCATCGGACGCGCCTGAATTTTTACGTCTGAATAGGTGAATCTGTTCACGCTTCAGCGATGTGATTGATTTACCAAAAGCCCCGAACGATGATTCGGCAACTGTCCTGGCTTTATTGATCGATTTACCCACCTGCCAGAGCTTCCAGGCAGGTAGCGCCAGGAACGCTTGAAACCTGCTGGACAATGTTTGATTAGTTGTAAGTGGTCGCGGAATTTGTAGACATCGCTTATCTCCTTCCTGTTCTGGCTTACCTCGCATGCCAGATGTTTGGAGTGCAACACATCGCATGTTCAAGGATATGCAGTGCTGAGGAGCTCCAGGAAGAGCGAAACTCGAGTCCACTCGAGTCGCCCTTTAGTGTGAACTTATGGGACTAATTGCGTCACGACAGCACGAAGACTGTTCAGTTTCGAGCGGTGAGTGTGTGTGAACACAGAACGTTGTTACAGGGACGAGGTGAACAACACTGTCGCTCAAGCCATACAGTCATACAACCAAACTAGGGATCGGAACAACAAAGCAGTGAGTTTCCACCACTTGGGGGATATCACGAAGAGACTGGACCTTACCGTGGTGTGGCGGTTTGTTTACATCGGCGGCCCATTGAGCTATACTGGTATCCGCGCGACACTCACACTCTCCATTCTTGTTCAGCTTTATCATTGATGAAATTAGTAGGCGAACGCAGGAAGGCCTCCAAAAACCCTGTGTACAAATTGTTGCT